>NC_069501.1:320552345-320722345 GCF_027579735.1 Bombina bombina
GCTGTTGTGCCTGTTGAGGGACCCTCATATAAAAAAGCTGAAGGATAACGACCTGTACGGGGTGTCCACGCTACTAGACCCCCGGTATAAGCATAAAGTGCCTGAAATGTTACCAAATTCCTGCAAGTCGGAAAGGATGGAGCATTTTAAAAATAAATTAAAAACTATGCTTTACACAGCATATAAGGGTGATGTCACAGCACAACGGGAATGTAACAGGGGAAGAGATGAAAGTAATCCTCCTCCTCCCACGACCACGGCGGCAAGGACAGGATGCTTTCCTGACGTCTTGTTGATGGAGGACATGCGGACCTTTTTAACTCCTTTCGGGATCCAGCCTCAGAGAAAGACTCAACTGACAGGTAGCAGACTACCTAGCATTAACTGCGGATCTCGACACTCTGAGGAGCGATGGACCCCTTGACTACTGGGTGTGCAGGCTTGACCTGTGGCCTGAGCTATCCCAATTTGCAATTGAACTTCTGGCCTGCCCCGCTTCAAGTGTCCTGTCCGAAAGCAGGAGGTTGTCATTGAGAAGAGAAGTCGCCTAGGTCAAAAAGTCTTGACTATCTCACCTTTATTAAAATGAATGAGGGATGGATCCCGAAGGGACTGACATTGGGCGATACATTTGAGTAAAAAAGGCCTGATGATGAGATGAGCTGCCTTGGGCTACAACTGGTACACACACTGGCTTTTTTTTCTTATAATGCAGGATGACTTGCGTGACTTATCTGCCAGCAACTAGTGTTCAAGCCGCAAGATTTTAGGGCACTTTTCTAAATGTTTTACAAACATCAATTTTTATGGCTGCTGCTACAGCAGTGGCTGCAACAATCCCAAATTTTTCAGTCATTTGTACATGCCTAATTTTTCTGGCTGCTGCTCTGTGGCTACAAAACTCAAAGCAAAAAAAACCTGCACATAACCGTGATTAAACTGTTAAGAATAGTACAACTTAACACACCACTCATATCTGGTGGACTATTAGATAGCACACGCAGTGCCCCAAATTTGAAGGAGGAGGTCCGACCAAGCATCTTTATCCATCTCTTTGTTCCTCTAAATTATCTCCGGGTTCCATCTATCCCATACCTGTAGTGTATTTTGCAAAAGGATGGCATATGTGGTGTTTCATGCTGTTCTGCCTGTTGAGGTTTGTGGGCCATCTTAAAAAAAGGCTGAAGGAGAACGACCTGTACTGGGTGTCCAAGCACTTTTTTGGTTCAATATTCCCGGTTCCTCTAAATTATCTCCGGGTTCCTCAAATCAATGCCATACCTGTACTCAATTGTGTAAAAGGGTGGCATATATGGTGTTTCATGCTGTTGTGCCTGTTTCGGGTCGTGCACCATCGTATAAAAAGGCTGATGGAGAACGACCTGTACTGTGTGTCCAAGCACAATTTTTGTCCAATATTCCCGGTTACTCTAAATTATCTACAGGTTCCTATAAACCGGTACTCGATTGTGCAAAAGGGTGGCATATGTGGTGTTTCATGCTGTTGTTTCTGTTGAGGGTCCGGGACCCTAGTCTAAAAAGGCTGAAGGAGAACAAAGTGTACTGGTTGTCCAAGCATCTTTTTCCATCTCCCGGTTCCTAAAAATTATCTCCGGGTTTCTAAAATGGATGCCATACCTGTACTCTATTGTGCAAAAGGATGGCATATGTGGTGTTTCCTGCAGTTTTTTCTGTTGAGGGTCCTGGGACATCTTATAAAAAAGCTGAAGGAGAACGACCTGTACTGTACTGGGTGTCCAAGCATGGTTTTTTGGCCAATTTCCCGGTTCCTAAAAATTATCTCCGGGTTTCTAAAATCAATGCCGTACCTGTACTTTATTGTTCAAAAGGATGCAAAATGTCCTCTTTCCTGCTGTGGTTTCATATGAGGGTCCTGGAGCCTTTTATAAAAAGGCTGAAGGAGAAAGAAGTGTACTGGGTGTCCAATCATTTTTTTGATTCAATTTCCTGGTTCCTAACAATTATCTCCGGGTTTCTAAAATCAATGCCGTACCTGTACTCTATTGTTCAAAAGGATGCCATATGTACTCTTTTCCGCTGTTGTTTAATATGAGGGTCCTGGAGCCTCTTATAAAAAAGCTTGAAGGAGAACGACGTGTACTGGGTGTCCAATCATTTTTCTTTTTCAGTTTCCCGGTTCCTAAAAATTATCTCTGGGTTTCTAAAATCAATGCCGTACCTGTACTCTATTGTTCTAAAGGATGCCATATGCCCTCTTTCCTGCATTTGTTTCTGTTGAGGGTCCTGGACCATCTTATAAAAAGGCCGAAGGAGAATGACCTGTACTGTACTGGGTGTCCAAGCATGGTTTTTTGTTCAATTTCACGGTTCCTAAAAATTATCTCCGTGTTCCTAAAATCAATGCCATACCTGTACTCTATTGTTCAAAAGGATGGCATATGTGGTGTTACATTCTGTTGTGGCTGTTGAGGGTCGTGGCCCATCGTATAAAACGGCTGAAGGAGAACGACCTGTACTGCCTTGCTGCTCCTTTTAGGCAGGCCAGCTCTTTGCATACATGCCCACAGACTCTGTAACGGATGCCTCTTTTAGGGAGAGGTGCAGCCATAATGCAGGGTCAGAACCTCTGCCTGCAACTGTTATACTCGATTGTGCAAAAGGAAGTAACCTTACCATGGTTCCCTGACCGCACGTCTTGTTGTAATATTTTGGTGAGGGTAATCATGATGGCCATGTAGACCACCCCCCGAGAGGCCTGGAAGTAACAGGGATGAAAGTGCTAAGAATAGTACTACTTTACACAACCGAGTTAGCCATAGGTCCCAGTCCAAGACCGCATGTCTTGTTGTTTGGTGCGGCTAATCATGCAGGCCATATAGACCTCACACCATTAGGTGTTGTAACAGATATTAAACTAATAAGAACAGTACTACCAAAATAAAGCGAATTAACAGGCTTTCAAGAGCCAAGATTTTATTGTTGTACTTTGTTAGGCTAATCATGATGTCCATGTAGACCACCCCCGAGAGGCCTGGAAGTAACAGGGATGAAAGTGCTAAGAATAGTACTACTTTACACAACCGAGTTAGCCATGGGTCTTAGTCCAAGACCGCATGTCTTGTTTTTTTGTTTGGTGCGGCTAATCATGCAGGCCATATAGACCTCCCACCATTAGGTGTTGTAACAGGTATTAAACTAAAAAGAACAGTACTACCAAAATAAAGCCAATTAACAGGGGGGCGACAAATTCCAGATTTTGTCACAACAGGAAATTTATTGGATACACAAGTTGGGTAGCCTGCTACCTGTTGGATTCAATTCTGAGTTTGACATTATTAATTATTGGAATAGGTGAGCTCTTCGGCTCCTGTAGGTCTCTGGTCTCCAACTTTATATAGCCCTGGGTGGTATAACCCCGGGTGGTACTATAATTAGAACCTGTAGATACAAATATGTTCAATAACTCACCATACGGATACACCTATAAATATATATTTTAATTTTTTATAGATTAGAACTATATACTAATTATCCCATGGGAGTTTCAAATTGGCCTCAAGCTCCAGGGCTCCTTTAAAGAAGGATTTGGTGTTCTAACAGATAAATGTTTAATAGATGACAGTCAAGTGCTTATTGGTTTGGTATATTTATTTAACATGTACATAAACATGTACATTGGTTTAACTTGTATATCTAACTCCATATATACATAGTGTTAATACACAATGCTTTAATCTCAATTTATAACCCCATTTGATTAGACCAGTTTCTATTAGGTTTTCAAAACGAATAATTATATTATGCTCTGTTTGATATTTACTACATACTCTAATGTGTCTTATTGTTGAAGTTAAGTAAGATAACAAATAGTTAAAATGGGAGGTATTGGATCCTCCAATAGGGGGATACCATTTCATTTATAAGTCCTGCACACCAGGTAGTTTTTAATGTTTATGACTACGGTCCCAGAGACCGAAACCGGTCAAACTCTTTCTCTCATTTTTTAATTCACAAGGAGCACTTGTTTGTTTCATGGATCCACAATAAAGACTTTTTCTTTTTTATTTATCTCAGCTCTGTGTCATTTTCAAGAAACTACAAAGGAACTTTCTTTTTTACATAGTTTATCGTGGAGTACTGGGACTCCATTCAGTATTTGTTTCCTTTGTTACCTGCCGGAACTATTGGCCTATCACCTTACCTCCTATTTGGTGGGAGGAGCATCTGGGCTTGTGCAGCTAGCAGCCAAACATTTCTACAAGCTGCCGGAAACACGCTGGGACAACCGCCGAACTTCAGAAAGAAGAACTGCTACAACCGCGAGATATCCAATATAGATCAGCTGTGACGAGCGGCATCAACACCGGAACGCAAGGTACGTTAGACGCTCTGTGTGTCACTTGTAAGGAAGGAGGAACCGCAAACGGCGATACTCACTGAAGAGACGCCGAGAACCAGGAGCAGCGGAGGTGTAACCAAGTAACACTTGTCATTATTTACCTTGTTTGCAGTACCTTAGCTGGTAAAGTGGGAATTGTGAATGGTGTATCGATTGGTGTAAGACACGTTTAGGTTTATACAGCCTCTGAGAGTGTCACCACTGTGTTTATAAGTATACAGCCTTTTTTATACACAATTCTCGCCACACACTGTCAGCTATTTTTGGACTGATTTGGTTATGATTATGATAGTTACTTTATGGTTGCTTACAGCATTCAATGTTTTTGATATGGACATAATGATCTTTATTGCTAGCTGCTTGTTGCAAAAGTAACGGCCCAGTTACTAGCTCCCAGCACCCACCATTGACTGTCTGAGAACTTTTGATCCACAATCTTTGTATCACATTTATATATGTTGTAACAGGTATTAAACTAAAAAGAACAGTACTACCAAAATAAAGCCAATTAACAGGCTTTCAAGATGCAAGGTTTTATTGTTGTACTTTGTTAGGCTAATCATGATGGCCATGTAGACCACCCCCGAGAGGCCTGGAAGTAACAGGGATGAAAGTGCTAAGAATAGTACTACTTCACACAACCTAGTTAGCCATGGGTCTTAGTCCAAGACTGCATGTCTTGTTTTTTTGTTTGGTGCGGCTAATCATGCAGACCATATAGACATCCCACCATTAGGTGTTGTAACAGGTATTAAACTAATAAGAACAGTACTACTTAACACAACCTAGTTACCATAGGTCCCAGACCGCATGTCTTGTTATTATATTTTGTAAGGGTAATCATGCAGGCCATATAGACCTCCCCCGATAGGGTGAGTAACAGGTATTAAAATGCTAAGAACAGTACTACTTAACACAACCTAGTTACCATAGGTCCCAGACCGCATGTCTTGTTATTATATTTTGTAAGGGTAATCATGCAGGCCATATAGACCTCCCCCGATAGGGTGAGTAACAGGTATTAAAATGCTAAGAACAGTACTACTTAACACAACCTAGTTACCATAGGTCCCAGACCGCATGTCTTGTTATTATATTTTGTAAGGGTAATCATGCAGGCCATATAGACCTCCCCCGATAGGGTGAGTAACAGGTATTAAAATGCTAAGAACAGTACTACTTAACACAACCTAGTTACCATAGGTCCCAGACCCAGAGCATATGTCTTATTATTATATTTTGTAAGGGTAATCATGCAGGCCATATAGACCTCCTCCAATACGGTGAGTAACAGGTATTAAAATGCTAAGAACAGTACTACTTAACACAACCTTACCATGAGTCCCAGACCCAGAGCATATGTCTTATTATTATATTTTGTAAGGGTAATCATGCAGGCCGTATAGACCACCCCTGATAGGGTGAGTAACAGGTATTAAAATGCTAAGAACAGTACTACTTAACACAACCTAGTTAGCATGGGTCCCACACCGCATGTTTTGTTGTTATACTTTGTCAGGGTAATCATGCAGGCCATATAGAACTCCACCGAAAGGGGGAGTAAGAGGGATTAAACTGCTAAGAAAAGTTTTACTTAACACAACCTAGTTACCATGGGTCCCAGACCGCGTGTCTTGTTGTTATACTTTGTCATGGTAATCATGCAGGCCATATAGACCTCCACCGATAGGAGGAGTTACAGGGCTGAAAGTGCTAAGAATAGTACTACTTAACACAACCTAGTTACCATGGGTCCCAGACCACATGCTTAATTATTATACTTTGTCATGGTAATTGTATATCTAACAAATCTATCTATTTATCTTCTATCGATTCTATCTAACTATCAATCTATGTATATCTATCTATCCTATCTATCTCGTGTCCGGACTGTTTTGAGACAGCCACTTGTGTTTTTGACAAATTTGAAGTAGGAGGACAGACCAATCACAGTGATTAAACTGTGTCAGGGTAATCATGCAGGCCATATAGACCTCCCTTGATAGGGGGAGTAACAGGGATTAAAGTGCTAAGAATAGTACAACTTAACACAACCTAGTTAACACTAGTTCCCAGACCGCATGTCTTATTGTTATATTTTGGTAAGGTAATCATGCAGGCCATATAGGCCTCCCCCGATAGGGGGATTAACAGAGATTAAAGTGCTTACAAAAGTACTACTTAACACAACCTAGTTACCATGGGTCCCAGACCGCGTGTCTTGTTGTTATACTTTGTCAGGTTAATGATGCAGGCCATATAGACCTCCCTTGAAGTAACAGGGATTAAAGGATTAATGTGCTAAGAATAGTACAACTTAACACAACCTAGTTAACATTAACTGTGGTTCCCAGACCGCATGTCTTGTTGTTAGATTTTGTCAGGATAATCAGCCAGGCCATATAGACCGCCCCCGATAGGGGGAGTAACAGGGATTAAAGTGCTAAGAATAGTAAAAATTAACACAACCTAATTAACAGTGGTTCCCAGACCGCATGTCTTGTTGTTATATTTTGCCAGGATAATCAGGCACGCCATATAGACCTCCCCCGATAGGGGGAGTAACAGGGATTAAAGTGCTTAGAATAGTACTACTTAACACAACTTAGTTACCATGGGTCCATGACCACATGTTTTGTTATTATACTTTGTCAGGGTAATCATGCACGCCATATAGACCTCCCTTGATAGGGGGAGTAACAGGGATTACAGTTCTAAGAATAGTACTACTTAACACAACCTAGTTACCATGGGTCCCACACCGCATGTTAAGTTGTTATACTTTGTCAGGGTAATCATAAAGGCCATATAGACCTCCACCGAAAGGGGGAGTCAGAGGGATTAAACTGCTAAGAAAAGTTTTACTTAACACAACCTAGTTACCATGGGTCCCAGAAAGCATGTCTTGTTGTTATATTTTGTCGGGGTAATAATGCAAGCCATATAGACCTCCCACAATAGGAGGAGTTACAGGGATGAAAGTGCTAAGAATAGTACTACTTCACACAACCTAGTTACCATGGGTCCCAGACCGCATGTTTTGTTATTATACTTTGTCAGGGTAATCATGCAGGCCACATAGACCTCCCTTCATAGGGGGAGTAACAGGGATTAAAGTTCTAAGAATAGTACTACTTAACACAACCTAGTTAGCATGGGTCCCACACCGCATGTTTTGTTGTTATACTTTGTCAGGGTAATCATGCAGGCCATATAGAACTCCACCGAAAGGGGGAGTAAGAGGGATTAAACTGCTAAGAAAAGTTTTACTTAACACAACCTAGTTACCATGGGTCCCAGACCGCGTGTCTTGTTGTTATACTTTGTCATGGTAATCATGCAGGCCATATAGACCTCCACCGATAGGAGGAGTTACAGGGCTGAAAGTGCTAAGAATAGTACTACTTAACACAACCTAGTTACCATGGGTCCCAGACCACATGCTTAATTATTATACTTTGTCATGGTAATTATATATCTAACAAATCTATCTATTTATCTTCTATCGATTCTATCTAACTATCAATCTATGTATATCTATCTATCCTATCTATCTCGTGTCCGGACTGTTTTGAGACAGCCACTTGTGTTTTTGACAAATTTGAAGTAGGAGGACAGACCAATCATCTTCTTCCATCTCCCGGTTCCAAAAATGCAGGCCATATAGACCTCCCCCGATAGGGGGAGTAACAGGTTGTGGTAAACTGCTAATAATAGTACTACTTAACACACCACGGGTCACAGACCGCATGTCTTATTGTTATACTCTGTCAGGGAAATTATATATATTTCAAATCTATCTATTTATCAAATCAATCTAACTATCAAACGTATCTATCAAATGTATATTGCATCTATAGATCGATGTAATTCGTATCTATAGAATGTATATTACATCTTTTGGTTGATGTAATTCGTATCTATCAAATGTATATTTCATCTTTGGATCGATAACATTCGTATCTATGAAATGGATATTGCATCTATTGATCGATGTAATTCGTATCTATCAAATGTATATTGCATCTATTGATCTATGTAATTTGTATCGATCAGATGTATATTACATCGATTGAGCTATGTAATCTATGTATCTATCTACCAAATCTATCTCATGGTTGTGCAAATGGACTGTTTGCGGTTGTTTGCGGTGCGTTACACTTGGAGTTTGGTCTGTCACTGTGAAGCGGGCGTAACCCTTACACTACCTGATAGATACGACATCATAACTGATGTTTTAAAGCACGTTATTGCAAACAATTTAGGAATGTTAGGTGATTTAGGCCCTTTATGGGTTAAAAGCAGACTCTGCATCAACTATGTAATTTTCCATGGGAGTTTTGACATGGATCCCCCTCCAGCATGCCACAGTCCATGTGTTATTCCCCTTGAAACAACTTTTCCATCACTATTGTGGCCAGAAAGAGTCCTTGTAGGTTTTAAAGTTCGCCTACCTATTGAATTCAATGGCGGTTCGCGCGGTTCGCCGGTTCGTGAACAATACCGGAAGTTCGAGTCCGCCGTTCGCGACCGAAATTTTTAAGTTTGCGACATCACTATTTGTGTATAGAAAGACATAAGATAAGCAGTTTCTGCAGGTTTAAGCTGCTTAATGGGTATGTTCTTGAGAACAATGGTTGGTGGTTTCATTAAGCAAATTCAGCTATTTCAAATCCCAAAAAATAAACCGAAAAGAGCTATTTTCCACAAATGTAATGCTGTGCAGATAGTATAAAAAATCATTGAAAAAATATTAAAGGGTCATTGAACACTAGGTTCATTTTATAAGCATAGTATTGAGGATATTCCCCGCTTCCCTCTTGTCAGGGGCACTGCCATGTTGAAAATGGCATTACATTGTTAATGTGTTTGCAAATATGCAGCAACTCTTCATTTCAATACCTGCAGTGTAACCTATGTTACCAAATGGTGGCACCATAATTGTAGGGTGGCACATGAAATTCATTTATTGTTTAATGTTCCTTTAAGGGAAATCTTACATTTTACAATACAGTATCTCTTCATTTTCTTGCACCTTTATTACCCATTCCCCAGTTTTGCATAACTAACAATGTTATATTAATACACTTTTTACCTCTGCGATTTGCTTGTATCTAAGTCTCTGGGGCGTTTAGACTTAGGGTTTATGTTAGGGTGTTAGGTTTAAACTGTATTTTTATTTCCCCATAGACATCAATGGGGCTGCGTTACGGATCTTTTGTTTCAGCAATCGCAGGTGTTAGTTTTTTTTTGCTGGCTTTCCCCATTGATGTCTATAGGTATATCGTGCACAAGCACGTCTCAGCAGCTCTCTGATTGTGTGCGGTATGGAGCTCAACGCAACCATATCACGCGCAAAAGGCGTATGTTTGAAAACTTGTAATGGCAGCGCTATAGGAAATTAAATAACAACTTTTGTGGCGTTCGTTAATTTCTCTATAGCGCTCAAAACCCGCAATCTAGATGAGTGTAAATTATAAAGTCACTCAGAGCTGGTATCTGACTGCTAAGGTTCTTTTGCAACACAGTTTACACAAGCAGAAGATTACACTGGATTATGTTTGTATTCAAGATCTCTTCTGTGTATGCAGATAATAGCCTGCTTCTCCTGGCAACTGCAGCTTTATTAAGGATACTTTACTACTTTTGGGTTTCATTAGGCATTAAATTAAGTGCTAAACAAATTCTGATATTCTTGTTTTTTAAAGGGATAGTAAACAAAGTCATATTTTTATGTTTTTAAATTGATACTAAACTCAGAGCTTTAATGATTTAGAGAGAGTGTGCACTTTTATAAACTTTGAAATTTACTTCTATTAACAAGTTTGCTTAATTTTCTTGGTATCCTTTGTTGAAGAGTATACTAGGCAAGATCACAGGACCTTAAGAGCTTGCACATGTATTTAGGACTCAATGGCCTCTATTTAACAAAGGTCTTGCAGACCTGATCTGACAGTGGGGATCAGGTAAGCAAGACCTCGCTGAATGCGGAGAGCAATACGCTCTCCATATTCAGCATTGCACCAGCTCAAAAGAGCTGCTGGTGCAAAGCCGCCCCCTGCAGACTCGCGGCCAATCGGCCGCCAGCAGGGAGGTGTAAATCAACCCGATTGTACGCCTTCCCCTTCTTCTTCCAAGCAGGAACAATCAAAGTCTTCTTGAAAACCCAAACAGTCTTGGAACAATGGACATGGACATAATTTCTTTTGCTCGATTACATTTGAGAGCTCTCTAGTTGTGTATGATCAGACAATGGAATGGCGACCTTGTTGATCTATCTCTGAGAATAGGGTTAGATCAGTCATCAAGGGATTCTCTCCCATGGGGGATTTCTCAGTAACATCTGTCTCAGGGCACATGCTTTCGGAGACCTTCCTGGGTGACCATGACCACGGATGCCAGTCTGCTGGGCTGGGGAGCAATCTGGAAGTCTTCAAAAGCTCAGGCCCTTTGGACTCGGGAGGAGTCTGCTCTTCCTATCAACATCTTGGAGTTGAGACCAATTTACAATGCTCTTTTAGCTTGGCCTCAGTTGTCCTCAGCCCAGTTTATCAGGATCCAGTCAGACAACATAACCTCTGTGACTTACATCAATCACCAGGGAGGAACTCTGAGTTCCTTAGCCATGAAGGAGGTTACTTGGATTTTTCAGTGGGCAGAGACTCACAATTGCTGTCTATCTGCCATCCACATTCCAGGAGTAGACAACTGGGAAGTGGATTTTCTGAGCAGGCAGACTTTTCATCCCTGGGAGTGGGAACTCCATCCGGAGGTGTTTTCCACCTTAGTCCTCAAATATGGGTTGCCGGAGTTAGATCTGGTGGTGTCCTGTCAGAACGCCAAGCTTCCAAGGTACGGTTCAAGGTCAAGAGATCCACAGGCCATTCTGATAGATGCTCTCGTGGTTCATTGGGTTTCTGGTTAGCATACCTGTTTGCTCTCCTTCCATGAGTCTTTGCTTGTATCAAAGAGGAGAGGGCGTTGGTGATTCTAATAGCCCCTGCATGACCACACAGGATCTGGTTTGCAGACCTAGTGGAGATGTCATCTCTCCCACCTTGGAGACTACCTCTGAGGAAGGACCTCCTGATTCAGGGTCCCTTCCTTCATCCAAATCTCGTTTCTCTGAAGCTGACTGCTTGGAGATTGAACGCTTAATTCTGTCGAAGTGTGTTTTTTCTGAGTCGGTTATTGAGACCATGATTCAGGCTCGCAAGCCTGTTACTAGACAGATTTACCATAAGATATGGCATAAATATCTTTATTGATGTGAATCCAAGGGCTACTCTTGAAGTAGAATTAGAATTCCTAGAATTTTATCTTTTCTTCAGGAAGGCCTGGAGAAGGTATTGTCAGTCAGAACCCTGAAGGGTCAGATTTCTGCTTTATTAGTTTTACTACATAAACGTTTGGCGGATGTGCCAGATGTGCAATCTTTTGTCAGGCCTTGTTCAAAATCAAGCCTGTCTTAAAGTTTGTTGCTCTTCCTTGGAGCCTTAACCTTGTTCTTAAAGTTTTACAGCTGGCTCTGTTTGAGCCATTGCATTCCATAGACATTAAGTTGTTATCTTGGAAGGTTTTGTTTCTTGTTGCTATCTCTTCTGCTCAAAGAGTCTCTGAGCTCTTAGCTCTGCAGTGTGATTCCCCTTATCTTATTTTTCATGCCGAAAAGCCGGTTCTTCCTACTAAGTTAGGTTTCCTTCCTAAAGGGCCACTGTAAGTAAATATTTTCTATGCCTGTTACTAACTAACTACCCCAAATACGCTTTTTATCAATAGCATTTCATTAACATATCTCTGCCTTATATCAGAAATCTTGCATGCAAATTTAATTGTTTTCCAAACCCACTCCATGGGTATCCTTTGCTCTGTACCAATCCGCTTACAATACCTAGGTTTCAAAATGGCGCTTTAAACACAAAGTTATTGGTTTAAGTATTTTGAACATGCAGTGCTGAAAATAGTGGGCAGGATAACGTGACATCATCGGCGAATAAAAGATATAACTTTTAGAACGTTATGAAACTTCATTTTGGAGAAAATATAGGTCAGTAGCTTTTAATTAATGTTTATTAACTTTAATATGTTAGTTGTTTAGCTTAAAAATTATAACAGAAAGTAATCCTTAAGGTTGTTTCTAATAGAAATATCAATCAGGAAATTGTTTTTCCCTCTCTGTGTCCTAATTCTTCTTCTTCTAAAGAACGTTTGTTACATAATTTGGATGTTGTATGCGCTTAAATTCTACTTACAAGCGACTAAGTATTTTTGGTTAAATATTAGACCTCTAAAAATAGAGGTGGGGGGGGATAAAGTCTCTTGAGTATTCTAGGAGGGTAAACCTGGTAAAACTCAGATCACTAAAATCTCTGGTACAAATGATAGAGATTTAATCCTAACCCTATCACCTAAGTGACATCTTTACGAACATATAGACATTTGACAAACATATCCATCACCAAATCTTAATGTATCACACATGAAAATAATGACTCAAAACTATCTTCTAACCATATTAACTGTATTTTTCTCCTCTTTGTTCCAAATGTATGAACACAAATTGAAATTTAAATCAGACAGGGTTACAAGTCCTCAGTTTTAAATAGTTTGGTATAGGACAATTCCCTCTTATAGAATATATTCCTAATTACTGTTTATTATGCATATCCTATCGATCCAAACTTTTAGTGTATATCAAACTTTTTATTATAGACTTCTCAGTGAAAAATAATAAGGGTATTAGTCTGATTGCATACCTGCCGTACTATAAATCATATCATAAGTATTTATCTGACATTTACATCATAACTGGAGCTGATCGAGACATTATGACATATCAAACTGACGATCTGACATAATTCCTGGATAAGCATTTGTATGTATATTATAACATATGGTTAGAGCTCTATTATGTATGTCCTCTTCTGGTGACATCATCACGTCAGACGGTCTTCCTAATACACAATGACATGCTTGCTTGCAATAGTCATATTGGTGCACTGCTATAAGCCTTAACGGTGATGCATATTAGTCTTGTATTCATCTTCTGTCAAAAGCGATGTAAACACTATACACCACGTGCCTTTGAAAAAGCAGTTGGCGAAATGCGTGTCAGGCATTCGCACTGCTCCTACATTTATTTGTTTAAAAAGAGCTTTATCTTTAATTTTGTTGGCCTGTATTGGCACTTAGTCTACTTTTTGGGTAACAGTTTTAATAGCCTAAGCAATTACCTATATACTTACAGCATAGGAGGGAATCCTAACTAGGATAATTGAATTTAGGTTTACGCTACCTGCTAGCACTATGGGAGAGCAATACTGCTATCTCTCCCATGCTTAGTCGGCCCTACCAAGGGTTCGTAGGTAATACCCCATTGTGAGACTTCACATATATTACATATGCTCTTTCACCTATAGGTAGTAATTATAGATTAAGTATTATACCTTATATTACAGGGGAAGCCTGCGTGAGACATACTTTTGTGTTTTTCTTCAAACACAAATGTTATTCAATTTTACGTTCTTTTCTTATGCTATGTCTATAGGTGATTTATCATTCTGACTCTTTACACACACAGTGGATATTTTGGGGTTCTATTATAAGGCAAGTTGATTGTATACCTCAGAAAGAGCAGATCTTGGGAACGTTTACAAAGTACACTTACACTATACCCCATATCCACTTAATTATCTGTGTTGTACACGTGTTTTTTTGTTCGTTATGATTTTTAAATAAATAATTTTTTTAATATCAATTAATAAAAGTTATATTTTATTAGCTCCATCAGTCCTCCCTTTCCACTACCATATGGACAATTAAGTCTCTTGATCCAAGTGTGCCATATATATTCCTCTTTTCCTCTCCTTATTCTCTTGACTAAGGATTTTTGCCAGTCCTCTGCCCTCTTTGCCTGTTTATCTGGGAAACTTAAAGGTCAGAAAGCTACTGCTACTACTCTTTCTTTTTGGTTACAAAGTATAATTTGTTTGGCTTATGAGACTGCTGGACAGCAGCCTCCTGAGAGAATTACGGCTTATTCCACA
Organism: Bombina bombina; assembly: GCF_027579735.1. Taxonomy (NCBI): domain Eukaryota; kingdom Metazoa; phylum Chordata; class Amphibia; order Anura; family Bombinatoridae; genus Bombina; species Bombina bombina. The sequence goes on from NC_069501.1 coordinate 320,566,773, forward strand.
AGAGTTGTTTCCTCTTCTTGGGCTTTCAAAAATGAAGCTTCTGTGGAACAAATTTGCAAGACTGCAACTTGGTCTTCTCTACATACTTTTTAAAAAATTTACAAATTTGATACTTTTGCCCCAGCTGAGGCTTCTTTTGGGAGAAAGGTTCTTCAAGCGGTAGTGCCTTCTATTTAGGACTGCCTGTCTTCTCCCTCCCTATTTATCCATGTCATCTAGCTTGGGTATTGGTTTCCAACAGTAATTACTCAAGCCGTCATGGACTGACCATATCTTAGGAAAGAAAAACAAAATGTATGCTTACCTGATAAATGTATTTCTTTCTGGATATGGTGAGTCCACGGTCCCATCCTTTATTTTAAGACCGTTGTTCTTTTGAATTCAACTTCAGGTACCTCTACACCTTGTGTTACTCCTTTTTCTCCATTTACCTTCGGTCGAATGACTGGGGGTTGTGGGTAAGGGAGTGTGAGGATTTATTATATAATTAATATGAACCCAGTTGTATCTACTCCACTCAGTCTCACACCAAACCTAGGTACCTTGATAAACTAGGAACCTTATTCTGCTCATTGACTGAGGGTGACCTGTTTAGGTCAAAAGTAAATAACAACTATCTTTAGTTGCTGGAGATATGCACAACAATGTGAATGTGCTAATACTCTCCTAAGTAATATAATAGCATTTGCTAAACAACAGATAATCTCTTTGGATATAGAATGAATTATAACTTTATGTAATTGAAGCTCTGTTAGTATCACTTTAAATAGATAGTAGCTTATCACTCAGGTACGATGCTTAAATGTTCAGGTTAGTAAAGTTCATATGCAACGTTATTTATGAATGCAGAGGAATTGTTATGGCAGTGTATTGTATGCAGAAATAACCAGGATATATGCAGAAGATGTTAAACATGCACACTTTCCATTAGTAACGTATATGTATAAGCTTGATTTGTTAGTATATACAGTCTTAGGAACATATGAAATTAGCGTAACTTCAGCAATAACTTTGTTTAGTACGATACCCAACACTTCATGACCAGCGTGTACTTGTGAAGACTTTGCTTGCTAGCAATTCAGTTGTCCTGAGAAGCAGTGTAGAATCCGGCAACAGAGAGGAGCTGTGACACTGACTCCCGGAGTGCTGATGACGTCAGACGCCGAACTACTGCAGACACGCTGTATGTCAGTTAGCGTTTCAGAATGAAGTATGCTGTCCTGTGATTGAAGAGAACTTTGCAGATATAAAGTTTAGAAAACAACTTGACGAAAATGGAGAGAGCTTCTTGAAAGTTGTGATCACTCCTCATGTGAATCAAATTACCAAGCATCGATGAATTAGAGAGGAGGGCTTATAAAGGCATAACGGTCATGTGATATTATGTTTAAAGGGACAGTGAAACGTGGAAAACATGAAGTATAGAGATTGAGAATTACTGTGATATGACAGGGAGTGATACTTAGCAGTTTAACTGTGGTGCTCTTTGCCTCCTCCTGCTGGCCAGGAGTGATATTCCCAACAGTAATTACTCAAGCCGCGGACTCACCATATCCGGAAAGAAATACATTTATCAGGTAAGCATACATTTTTTTTTATTTTTTTTTAAGTTTCATACTTTATTTAAGTAATTAAAGATTCATTTTGACTTCACTTTCTATTTAAAGTTTTATTTTTATTTTATCTTCAATAAAAAAACATTTCATAAAGGGAAGTGGCTCAGTAGAAATGCTTCCTTGATACAGCTTTGCTAGGATTAAACAAATAGAATTATCACAAATGCTCTCTGAATTTGCTGATGTGTGTATTTATAGTGTTAAATTAGCTCAGCTGAGACTTCTGTGTGATTTATTTTTGAGTGAGATTTCTTTTTTAATTAAAATATTGATCTTTATTAAACATTATGACTTCATAAAAATCCTTGAAACACTGATGTTACAATCTATTGTAGTACTGCAGAACATAAATATTGTGTTCAGTATTTGATGCACATTCTGAGCTTTGCTAGATTCAGTATATTCCTGGCTGTTGACTTTATCCATGATGATCTGCTACCTCCCAGTGTGAAGTCTAGAGCTGTATTATATTTATCTAAGAGTCCTCTTGTATTATATCTCTATATTTTTTCAAACCAGGCAAGACTACTGCTGTGCCTCAAGTGTACATTCATCTGTGTCTACACACATAGATGTTTGAAATAACCAGCCATCCTGCTCTGATACGTCTGAGAAAAGCTTCATGTATTTTTATTTTTCTAATTTGCACCTGTGAAGAGCCTAAACAAGTGGAGATTATGTACAGTTATATTATTTATTTTTATTTATTCATATTTGTACCTACTCTTAATGGTATTCTGCATAGGTACAGAACATTTAAAGGGATATTTAAGCCAAAATAAACTTTTACGGTTCAGGAAAAACAATCAGTTTTAAGACACTTTCCAATTTATTTGGAAGCGAATCATGTCTGTAGCGAATCATGTCTGCCCGACATTGTTAAATGCCGACAGCATACGCTTGGGAAATGCTTGTGCAATGCCGCTCCTTGCACATTGGCTGCTACCAAGGGGGTGTCAATAATCCCGATCTTATTGGACGCCACCTAAAAGGTCTTATGACTGCTGCTTCTTAACTTCTGTTTCTGGCGAGCCGGAAACGACGGGGGTAGATAGCAGCATTTGCTGCATATTAAATCTACCTCTATATATCATCAATAAAAATGAATTGCTGATATGTATTAAGAATTATTTTTTAAAAAGTAACAAATTTAAATAGTAAATAAAGGGATATTAAACCCCAAAAAAAATATGTTGTGATTCAGACAGAAAATACAATTGTTAAAAAAGTTTACAGTTTATTTCTATTATTAAATTTACTTAGTTCCTATAAATATCATAATTAACAACTGCCTAATAAAAACTCAATTGCAATAATACTTACTACGAATTTTGAATAAGCAGTATTTTTTTTATACAAGTGTTTTTCACCTATTTGCCAGCCCCCTGTATCATGTGACAGCCATCAAGCAATCACAAACTAGTATACACATACACAGTGAAGTTGTGCACATGCTCAGTAGGAGCATGTTCCTCAGAAAGTGTTTATACAGTGGGGAAAAAAAGTATTTAGTCAGCCACCAATTGTGCAAGTTCTCCCACTTAAGAAGATGAGAGAGGCCAGTAATTTTCATCATAGATATACCTCAACTATGAGAGACAAAATGTGGAAACAAATCCAGCCAATCACATTGTCTGATTTGGAAATAATTTATTTGCAAATTTTGGTGGAAAATAAGTATTTGGTCAATATCAAAAGTTTATCTCAATACATTGTTATATATCCTTTGTTGGCAATGACAGAGGTCAAACGTTTTCTGTAAGTCCTCACAAGGTTGTCACTCACTGTTGCTGGTATGTTGGCCCATTCCTGCATGCAGATCTCCTCTAGAGCAGTGATGTTTTGGGGCTGTCGCTAGGCAACAGACTTTCAACTCCCTCCAAAGGTTTTCTATGGGGTTGAGATCTGGAGACTGGCTAGGCCACTCCAGGACCTTGAAATGCTTCTTACGAAGCCACTCCTTCATTGCCCGGGCAGTGTGTTTGGGATCATTGTCATGCTGAAAGACCCAGCCACGTTTTATCTTCAATGCCCTTGCTGATGGAAGGAGGTTTGCTCTCAAAATATCACGATACATGGCCCCATTCATTCTTTCATGTACACAAATCAGTCGTCCTGTTCCCTTTGCAGAGAAACAGCCCCAAAGCATGATGTTGCCACCCCCATGCATCACAGTAGGTATGGTGTGCTCTCTCCTCCAAACACGACAAGTTGTGTTTCTACCAAATAGTTCTACTTTGGTTTCATCTGACCATATGACATTCTCCCAATCCACTTCTGGATCATCCAAATGCACTCTAGCATACTTCAGATGGGCCCGGACATGTACTGGCTTAAGCAGGGGGACACACGTCTGGCACTGCAGGATCTGAGTCCCTGGCGGCATAGTGTGTTACTGATGTTAGCCTTTGTTACTTTGGTCCCAGCTCTCTGCAGGTCATTCACTAGGTCCCCCGTGTGGTTCTGGGATGTTTGCTCACCGTTCTTGTGATCATTTTTGTTTCCACATTTTGTCTCTCATAGTTGAGGTATACCTATGATGAATATTACAGGCCTCTCTCATCTTCTTAAGTGGGAGAACTTGCACAATTGGTGGCTGACTAAATACTTTTTTCCCCACTGTATAAAAAGACTATACAAAATTAGATAAATTATGTTAATTAGGAAAGCATCTTAAATTTGCATGCTCTATATAAATCATGAAAGTTAATTTTTGAATTTAGTGTCCCTTTAATGATATACTAATACCTTTTTTTACTTAGTCCAGGAGCCCACAATTCTTTAAAAAATTCCAATACAGAAAAAACAAATGAAGAAATATATTTCTGTGATTTAATATGTTATTTTGTATTCATCTTTTATTTTACAGGTTGAGAAGTAGATTGGAAGTTTTTGCAGGCTATTATATAAAATATTCTTGGTTACATGATGCATGTATAAATTACTTAACATTAATTATTCATTCAGTCACTTACAGTACTAAGCATACTCTAGATAAGATGGGATGGAATTAGTAACACCTTATTAAACAGAATTCCTTAAATAGAATCATTAGCCTCAGAGGAAATTCAACTTCTCCGCGGTCAGATAAGAACATTTTAATAAATGAAACCTTATGCAGTAAAAATATCCACATGAGGGTATAACACTTTATGACATTTGTTTGTTTCATTGTATCATTAGTTTATTAAAATTGCAAAACAAAAATTGCATATGGAATAAAATTAAAATATATAAAACAAATATAGATAACATTTTTCTATGCATTTGTTTTTTGATGATGATTTACAATCCTTTATTTTATGTGTCATCTTGAACAATATTACTCTAAAGGACATGAAGCAAAGTATTTACTTTCACTAAGTGGTATAATGATAAACACTATCGCCTAGATTTAGAGTAGACATGTGCGGTTCGTTTCGGATTAATTCGGAAATTCGGTAAATTCGGAGATTCGGATCGATTCGGATTTCCGAATTAAAATACTTCCGAATCTACCGAATGAATCCGAAATAGCTGCCGTATCTCCGAATAAATCCGAATTAGCTCGTTAAGATTCGGCATTTCCCCATAGGAAACAATGGGAGTTTCGGCTGAAAAAAAACTAACACCGCAGCCCCATTGTTTCCTATGGGGAAACACTAAGTCTGCACCTAACACCCTAACATGTACCCCGAGTCTCTAAACACCCCTAATCTAACACTTATTAACCCCTAATCTGCTGCCTCCGCTATCGCTGACACCTGCATTATTTTATTAACCCCTAATCTGCCGACCCAATATCGCCGCCGCCTACATTATAACTATTAACCCCTAATCTGCTGTCCCTAACACCGCCGACCCCTACATTATAGTTATTAACCCCTAATCTGCCTCCCCCAACGTCGCCGCAATCTAACTACAAGTATTAACCCCTAATCTGCCGACCCGATATCGCCGCCGCCTACATTATAACTATTAACCCCTAACCTGCTGTCCCTAACACCGCCGACCCCTACATTATAGTTATTAACCCCTAATCTGCCTCCCCCCAACGTCGCCGCAATCTAACTACAAGTATTAACCCCTAATCTGCCGACCGCAAATCGCCGCCACTATAATAAATGTATTAACCCCTAAACCGCCGCACTCCCGCCTCGCAAACACTATAATACATTTTATTAACCCCTAATCTGCCCTCCCTAACATCGCCGCCACCTACCTACAATTATTAACCCCTAATCTCCCGCCCCCATCGTCGCCGCTACTATAATAAGGTTATTAACCCCTAAAGCTAAATCTAACCCTAACACTAACACCCCCTAACTTAAATATAATTTAAATAAAACGAAATAAGTTTACTATAGTTAAATAAATGAATCCTATTTAAAACTAAAGACTTACCTGTAAAATAAACCCTAAGATAGCTGCAATATAACTAATAGTTACATTGTAGCTAGCTCAGGGTTTATTTTTATTTTACAGGCAAGTTTGTATTTATTTTAACTAGGTACAATAGTTATTAAATAGTTAATAACTATTTAATAACTACCTAGCTAAAATAAATACAAATTTACCTGTAAAATAAATCCTAACCTAAGTTACACTAACACCTAACACTACACTATCATTAAATTAACTAAATAAATGAATCATATTTAAAACAAAATACTTACCTGTAAAATAAACCCTAATATAGCTGCAATATAACTAATAGTTACATTGTAGCTATTTTAGCATTTATATTTATTTTACAGACAACTTTGTATTTATTTTAACTAGGTACAATAGCTATTAAATAGTTATTGACTAATTAATAGCTACCTAGTTAAAATAATTACAAAATTACCTGTAAAATAAATCCTAACCTAAGTTACAATTAAACCTAACACTACACTGTCATTAAATAAATTAACTACAATTATCTACAATTAAATAAACTAAAGTACAAAAAAAAACAAACACTAAATTACAAAAAATAAAAAAATATTACAAGAATTTTAAACTAATTACACCTAATCTAAGCCCCCTAATAAAATAACAAAGCCCCCCAAAATAAAAAAAATGCCCTAACCTATACTAAATTACAAAAGTTAACAGCTCTATTACCTTACCAGCCCTGAACAGGGCCCTTTGCGGGGCATGCCCCAAAGAAAACAGCTCTTTTGCCTGTAAAAAAAAAACACAATCCCTCCCCCCACATTACAACCCACCACCCACATACCCCTACTCTAACCCAAACCCCCCTTAAATAAACCTAACACTACCCCCCTGAAGATCTCCCTACCTTGAGTCGTGTTCACCCAGCCGGGCCGAAGTCTTCATCCGATGGGGCAGAAGAGGACATCCAGACCGGCAGAAGTCTTCATCCAAGCGGGGCAAGAAGAGGTCTTCCGTCCATCAGAAAAGTACAAAAAAAACAAACAAACACTAAATTAGCAAAAATAATAAAATATTACAATAATTTTAAACTAATTACACCTAATCTAAGCCCCATACTAGCTATTAATATAGCTACAATATAACTAATAGTTACATTGTAGCTATTTTAGGATTTATATTTATTTTACAGGCAACTTTGTATTTATTTTAACTAGGTACAATAGCTATTAAATAGTTAATAACTACCTAGCTAAAATAAATACAAATTTACCTGTAAAATAAACCCTAACCTAAGTTACAATTACACCTAACACTACACTGTCATTAAATTAACTAAATAAATTAATCCTATATAAAACTAAATACTTACCTGTAAAATAAACCCTAATATAGCTACAATATAACTAATAGTTACATTGTAGCTATTTTAGCATTTATATTTATTTTACAGGCAACTTTGTATTTATTTTAACTAGGTACAATAGCTATTAAATAGTTATTGACTAATTAATAGCTACCTAGTTAAAATAATTACAAAATTACCTGTAAAATAAATCCTAACCTAAGTTACTATTAAACCTAACACTACACTATCATTAAATAAATTAACTACAAGTACCTACAATTAAATACAATGAAATAAACTAAACTAAAGTACAAAAAAAACAAACACTAAATTACAAAAAATAAAAAAAATTACAAGAATTTTAAACTAATTACACCTAATCTAAGCCCCCTAATAAAATAACAAAGCCCCCCAAAATAAAAAAATGCCCTACCCTATACTAAATTACAAAAGTAATCAGCTCTATTACCTTACCAGCCCTTAAAAGGGCCTTTTGCGGGGGCATGCCCCAAAGAAAACAGCTCTTTTGCCTGTAAAAAAAACACAATCCCCCCCCCCACATTACAACCCACCACCCACATACCCCTACTCTAACCCAAACCCCCCTTAAATAAACCTAACACTACCCCCCTGAAGATCTCTCTACCGTGTCTTCACCCAGCCGGGCCGAAGTCTTCATCCGATGGGTCAGAAGAGGACATCCAGACCGGCAGAAGTCTTCATCCAAGCGGGGCAAGAAGAGGTCTTCCATCCATCAGAAGTCTTGATCCAGGCGGCATCTTCTCTGTTCATCCATCCGGAGCGGAGCGGCAGCATCCTGAAGACATCCCACGCAGAGCATCCTCTTCTTTCTTGATCCGACGACTAGGTGACTGTACCTTTAAGTGACGTCATCCAAGATGGCGTCCCTTGAATTCCGATTGGCTGATAGGATTCTATCAGCCAATCGGAATTAAGGTAGGAAAAATCTGATTGGCTGATTTAATCAGCCAATCAGATTCAAGTTCAATCCGATTGGCTGATGGAATCAGCCAATCAGATTGACCTCGCATTCTATTGGCTGTTCCGATCAGCCAATAGAATGCGAGCTCAATCTGATTGGCTCATTGGATCAGCCAATCGGATTGAACTTGAATCTGATTGGCTGATTGAATCAGCCAATCAGATTTTTCCTACCTTAATTCCGATTGGCTGATAGAATCCTATCAGCCAATCGGAATTCAAGGGACGCCATCTTGGATGACGTCACTTAAAGGTACAGTCACCTAGTCGTCGGATCAAGAAAGAAGAGGATGCTCTGCGTGGGATGTCTTCAGGATGCTGCCGCTCCGCTCCGGATGGATGAACAGAGAAGATGCCGCCTGGATCAAGACTTCTGATGGATGGAAGACCTCTTCTTGCCCCGCTTGGATGAAGACTTCTGCCGGTCTGGATGTCCTCTTCTGCCCCATCGGATGAAGACTTCGGCCCGCTGGGTGAAGACACGGTAGAGAGATCTTCAGGGGGGTAGTGTTAGGTTTATTTAAGGGGGGTTTGGGTTAGAGTAGGGGTATGTGGGTGGTGGGTTGTAATGTGGGGGGGGGGATTGTGTTTTTTTTACAGGCAAAAGAGCTGTTTTCTTTGGGGCATGCCCCCGCAAAAGGCCCTTTTAAGGGCTGGTAAGGTAATAGAGCTGATTACTTTTGTAATTTAGTATAGGGTAGGGCATTTTTTTATTTTGGGGGGCTTTGTTATTTTATTAGGGGGCTTAGATTAGGTGTAATTAGTTTAAAATTCTTGTAATTTTTTTTATTTTTTGTAATTTAGTGTTTGTTTTTTTTGTACTTTAGTTTAGTTTATTTCATTGTATTTAATTGTAGGTACTTGTAGTTAATTTATTTAATGATAGTGTAGTGTTAGGTTTAATAGTAACTTAGGTTAGGATTTATTTTACAGGTAATTTTGTAATTATTTTAACTAGGTAGCTATTAATTAGTCAATAACTATTTAATAGCTATTGTACCTAGTTAAAATAAATACAAAGTTGCCTGTAAAATAAATATAAATGCTAAAATAGCTACAATGTAACTATTAGTTATATTGTAGCTATATTAGGGTTTATTTTACAGGTAAGTATTTAGTTTTATATAGGTTTAATTTATTTAGTTAATTTAATAACAGTGTAGTGTTAGGTGTAATTGTAACTTAGGTTAGGGTTTATTTTACAGGTAAATTTGTATTTATTTTAGCTAGGTAGTTATTAACTATTTAATAGCTATTGTACCTAGTTAAAATAAATACAAAGTTGCCTGTAAAATAAATATAAATCCTAAAATAGCTACAATGTAACTATTAGTTATATTGTAGCTATATTAATAGCTAGTAGGGGGCTTAGATTAGGTGTAATTAGTTTAAAATTATTGCAATATTTTATTATTTTTGCTAATTTAGTGTTTGTTTGTTTTTTTTGTACTTTTCTGATGGATGGAAGACCTCTTCTTGCCCCGCTTGGATGAAGACTTCTGCCAGTCTGGATGTCCTCTTCTGCCCCATCGGATGAAGACTTCGGCCCGGCTGGGTGAACACGACTCAAGGTAGGGAGATCTTCAGGGGGGTAGTGTTAGGTTTATTTAAGGGGGGTTTGGGTTAGAGTAGGGGTATGTGGGTGGTGGGTTGTAATGTGGGGGGGGGGATTGTGTTTTTTTTTACAGGCAAAAGAGCTGTTTTCTTTGGGGCATGCCCCGCAAAAGGCCCTGTTCAGGGCTGGTAAGGTAATAGAGCTGTTAACTTTTGTAATTTAGTATAGGGTAGGGCATTTTTTTTATTTTGGGGGGCTTTGTTATTTTATTAGGGGGCTTAGATTAGGTGTAATTAGTTTAAAATTCTTGTAATATTTTTTTATTTTTTGTAATTTAGTGTTTGTTTTTTTTTGTAATTTAGTGGGGGGGTTTTGTACTTTAGTTTATTTAATTGTAGATAATTGTAGGTACTTGTAGTTAATTTATTTAATGACAGTGTAGTGTTAGGTTTAATTGTAACTTAGGTTAGGATTTATTTTACAGGTAATTTTGTAATTATTTTAACTAGGTAGCTATTAATTAGTCAATAACTATTTAATAGCTTTTGTACCTAGTTAAAATAAATACAAAGTTGCCTGTAAAATAAATATAAATGCTAAAATAGCTACAATGTAACTATTAGTTATATTGCAGCTATATTAGGGTTTATTTTACAGGTAAGTATTTTGTTTTAAATATGATTCATTTATTTAGTTAATTTAATGATAGTGTAGTGTTAGGTGTTAGTGTAACTTAGGTTAGGATTTATTTTACAGGTAAATTTGTATTTATTTTAGCTAGGTAGTAATTAAATAGTTAATAACTATTTAATAACTATTGTACCTAGTTAAAATAAATACAAAGTTGCCTGTAAAATAAAAATAAATCCTAAAATAGCTACAATGTAACTATTAGTTATATTGCAGCTATCTTAGGGTTTATTTTACAGGTAAGTCTTTAGTTTTAAATAGGATTCATTTATTTAACTATAGTAAACTTATTTCGTTTTATTTAAATTATATTTAAGTTAGGGGGTGTTAGTGTTAGGGTTAGATTTAGGTTTAGGGGTTAATAACCTTATTATAGTAGCAGCGACGATGGGGGCGGGAGATTAGGGGTTAATAATTGTAGGTAGGTGGCGGCGATGTTAGGGAGGGCAGATTAGGGGTTAATAAAATGTATTATAGTGTTTGCGAGGCGGGAGTGCGGCGGTTTAGGGGTTAATACATTTATTATAGTGGCGGCAATTTGCGGTCGGCAGATTAGGGGTTAATACTTGTAGTTAGATTGCGGCGACGTTGGGGGGAGGCAGATTAGGGGTTAATAACTATAATGTAGGGGTCGGCGGTGTTAGGGACAGCAGGTTAGGGGTTAATAGCTATAATGTAGGCGGCGGCGATATCGGGTCGGCAGATTAGGGGTTAATACTTGTAGTTAGATTGCGGCGACGTTGGGGGAGGCAGATTAGGGGTTAATAACTATAATGTAGGGGTCGGCGGTGTTAGGGACAGCAGATTAGGGGTTAATAGCTATAATGTAGGCGGCGGCGATATCCGATCGGCAGATTAGGGGTTAAATAATGTTATTATAGGGTTTGCGATGTGGGGGGGCCTCGGTTTAGTGGTTCATAGGTAGTTTATGGGTGTTAGTGACTTAGTGTACTAAATGGGTGTTAGTGTAGTAAAAACATACCGAATTTCGGAACGGAATAGAACCGAATTCAGCCGAATCCGAATAAATCCGAAACGAATTTATTCGGATCCGAATAAATCCGAAACAAATTTATTCAAATTTTGCCGAATCAGATTCGATCCGAAACGAAATTCTAAAAGTCCGAATCGATCCGAACCGAAAACGAACCGAATTTTTTAGCGGTGCACATGTCTAATTTAGAGTTCTGCGGCCAAAGGGGTGCGTTAGCTACGCATGCTTTTTTTCTGGCCGCACCTTTTAAATACCACTGGTATTTAGAGTTCACAGAATGGCTGCGTTAGGCTCCAAAAAAGGAGCGTATAGCATATTTACCGCAACTTCAACTCTCGATACCAGCGGTGCTTATGGACGTGGCCAGCTTCAAAAACGTGCTCGTGCACGATTCCCCCATAGAAACAATGGGGCTGTTTGAGCTTAAAAAAACCTAACACCTGAAAAAAAGCTGCGTTCAGCTCCTAAAGCAGCCCCATTGTTTTCTATGTGGAAACACTTCCTACGTCTGCACCTAACACTCTAACATGTACCCCGAGTCTAAACAACCCTAACCTTACACTTATTAACCCCTAATCTGCCGCCCCCGCTATCGCTGACCCCTGCATATTATTTTTAACCCCTAATCTGCCGCTCCGTACACCCCCACCACCTACATAATCCCTATGTACCCCTAATCTGCTGCCCTAACATCGCCGACCCCTATATTATATTTATTAACCCCTAATATGCCGCCCCCAACGTCGCCTCCACCTAACTACACTTATTAACCCCTAATCTGCCGACCGGACCTGAGCGCTACTATAATAAATGTATTAACCCCTAATCCGCCTCACTCCCGCCTCAATAACCCTATAATAAATAGTATTAACCCCTAATCTGCCCTCCCTAACATTGCCGACACCTAACTTCAAGAATTAACCCCTAATCTGCTGACAGGAGCTCACCGCTACTCTAATAAATTTATTAACCCCTTAAGCTAAGTCTAACTTTAACCCTAACACCCCCCTAAATTAAATATAATTTAAATCTAACGAAATAAATTAACTCTTATTAAATAAATTATTCCTATTTAAAGCTAAATACTTACCTGTAAAATAAACCCTAATATAGCTACAATATAAATTATAATTATATTATAGCTATTTTAGGATTTATATTTATTTTACAGGTAACTTTGTATTTATTTTAACCAGGTACAATAGCTATTAAATAGTTAAGAACTATTTAATAGCTAAAATAGTTAAAATAATTACAAAATTACCTGTAAAATAAATCCTAACCTAAGTTACAATTAAACCTAACACTACACTATCAATAAATAAATTAAATAAAACACCTACAAATAAATACAATTAAATAAACTAACTAAAGTATAAAAAAGAACTAAGTTACAAAAAATAAAAAAATATTTACAAACATTAGAAAAATATTACAACAATTTTAAACTAATTACACCTACTCTAAGCCCCCTAATGAAATTACAAAGCCCCCCCAAAATAAAAAAATGCCCTACCCTATTCTAAATTACAAAAGTTCAAAGCTCTTTTACCTTACCAGCCCTGAACAGGGCCCTTTGCGAGGCATGCCCCAAGAAATTCAGCTCTTTTGCCTGTAAAAAAAACCATACAATACCCCCCCCAACATTACAACCCACCACCCACATAACCCTAACCTAACCCAAACCCCCCTTAAATAAACCTAACACTAAGCCCCTGAAGATCTTCCTACCTTATCTTCACCTCACCGGGTATCACCGATCGGTCATGGCTCCAAAATCTTCATCCAACCCAAGCGGGGGCTGGCGATCCATAATCCTGCGGCTGAAGAGGTCCAGAAGAGGCTCCAAAGTCTTCATCCTATCCGGGAAGAAGAGGCGATCCAGACCGGCAACCATCTTGATCCAAGCGGCATCTTCTATCTTCATCCGATGAGGAACGGCTCCATCGTGAAGACCTCCAGCGCGGATCAATCTTCTTCCGACGACGTCCAACTGAAGAATGACGGTTCCTTTAAGGGACGTCATCCAAGATGGCGTCCCTCGAATTCCGATTGACTGATAGGATTCTATCAGCCAATCGGAATTAAGGTAGGAAAATTCTGATTGGCTGATGGAATCAGCCAATCAGAATCAAGTTCAATCCGATTGACTGATCCGATCAGCCAATCAGACTGAGCTCGCATTCTATTGGCTGATCGGAACAGCCAATAGAATGCAAGCTCAATCTGATTGGCTGATCGGTTAGAAAGATCCCATTGAAAAGATAGGATACGCAATTGACATAAGGGGATCTGCGGTATGGAAAAGTCGCGGCTGAAAAGTGAGCGTTAGACCCTTTAATCACTGACTCCAAATACCAGAGGGCGGTAAAAACCAGCGTTAGGAGCCTCTAACGCTGGTTTTGATGGCTACCGCCCAACTCTAAATCTAGGCCTATGAAAGCATATGAATTGTACTATAGATCATTTGTATATAAGGGCTTAGATTACAAGTGGAGCACAATCATTATTATAAGAAGAGAAAAATCAGTGTTGAAATATTTTATCACTAGAGTACATATTACAAGTTGAACATAAAAATATATATATTGCAACATCACTCGCGAGATCTTGCAATTGCTAATGTTCCCTATACTTTCAATGGTGAGTGCAAAGTAGAATCTCACACTCATATTGCAAATCCATGGTTAACTTGTACAGAATAATCACATTAACACTGGAAATATTACCCACATGAAAATTCCTGGTAAAGTCATTGTGACTGCTCATACAGGACTTCACAAACCACAAAACTGACCTTTTAGGTTTTATTTTCACACTATTTGAAGCTTTTTTTAAAAAACAACATTTTTTTGTGCATAGACAAAACACACTAATTCCATTTTTAGGTGTACTTAAAAGAAGAATGTACTGTGAAATTAGTTTCTCCTTGATGTTTTTACAATGACTTGGTATACAAGCTGCAAAGTTTAACATATATGGGAAATGTCTCCTTTAGGTATAATTTGTGTGTGAAACAGCTGTCTCTGGTAACTGGATCCACAACCTGATCAAATCAGCTGAGCTTGCCGGGAGATCTTAACTCTACATTTACGCAAAATCTTCAATTTCTTTTCTTTCATTGTATACACAGTGAGACCAGTACCTATAGTATAGAGAACAATGACAAATGTAAAATGTTATTAACTCTTGGTCCTACCCATCTACTGGGTGCTTGATTTCTTCTAAAGTTTCCTGTTTAGACAGGTTTTTAGCAACTATTACTTAAAGAGACAGTCTACTGCAAAAGTTTGTATGTCTGATGAAACGGCTCGTCTTTGAGCTGAGAAATGGGTTTGCTTGTTTTTAAACAGATCAGCTTGAACTTTTATCAAGTTGCATGGTACTGTTTGTTCAAAGTGGCTACTGGATTTTTCCTGATTGCCTGTGTCTGGATATTGGAGACTCTTGTGTCAAAGGAGGAATTTCCGTGGAAGTTGTTGTCAGGTGGCTGCCTATTTACACTATCCATCTATATAGTACCATCTTATTTGTGAGTGACCCATTCGGGTCTACACCATGAGGCACCCTTTTGTTTTTACCTTGTACTCCAAAGTTTGCATTGTTTAAAAGATAGATAATCCCATTATTAACCATCCCCCTAATTACATTTAGGAGTTAAGAAGTGTGGCAGCCATATCCTGGTGTGAATTTGGGTTAAAGACCCTGCTTTCTGTGTTCCACTGCTAAACTTCAAGATTTTGTTCTTTGTTCATTGGATTGATTTACTTGAAATCCACGCTACCTTAGGATGGACAGCTTTGAACATCTGTTGGAATTAAGTATTAACTCTTGATTTATTTTCTTCTCATGATTATTTATTGTTTATTTTTCATTTAACTTTTTTTGCTTCATTCTTTTGTGCACTTTTTTCATAGCACCACCTTGTGCTCCTAGAGAGCGTGTTGTCAATTTCATCCTGCACTGACCTAATGACCTTGCGCATCTTTTTATCATCTGCAAAAATAGAGATGATGATATTTAATCCTGGCACCAAAATATTAAAAAGTGATATGCATTTGTATAAGGTGGAACTAGTAGGTTTCTGGTATCTTCATAATAGGAATCATGGTTTACTTTCAACTCTGGTAAGTAGCACTTGAATGTTACTGACGCTCCAGCGAGAAAACTGTCAACTTGTAATAAGAGTACACGGATTGTCAAGCACAGTTTATCCTAGAAATCTGTTGGAAAAAATACTGCTCCACTTATCTAGGACATAGTTTGGGGTAAGGAGTTATCTTAAACACATTTTCTAAAGTGATAATTTCTCAGAGCTAAATGTATCTTTATGGAAATGTAAAACATTTACGTTAATTAATTGAACAGATTTCTAAATAAGACTACAAGGACAAAGGGCTCCATTTTATACATAGCCGAGGCTGTTTTGGAGACCTTGTAGTAGAGGGTTACTGATGAGAGCCTGCTTTCTGCAAGTTAAGAAGCAGCGGTCATACAACTGTAACTTTTTAACCCCTGAACTTGGGATGATTGACAGGCCCTTCTGTTGTATGGCCAATTGTGTGCAGGCAGTGGACAAACAGTGTTTTTTGCTCACAGTGAACATATAGAAGCAGGTTCCCTAGTTGGGAATGTTGTGTGTCTGCTCCTTGTTAAAAATTCAAGAATATCTGGGATTTGCAAGAATCAATCCAAAATAATTAACTAAACTAATACTTCAGAAAGGGGAGTAGATTTTTATTTTCCCTATGTTGTTATATGCTTTCATCAAAATCTGTGTTCTGTGTTTAATTAATTATAAACATGTTTACTGAAGTACTTATAGAAGCATCAAACATACTAAATAACATATAAAGTACCTGGTCATATTCCCAAATTGATGATTGATGGTGTTACAAAAGGAATTGATTTTAAAATCTATTTATTTCCTCTTCTCTGTCAGGCAATCCTCAGAAACCTACTGCAAATTGTGAATACAATTCCCCACTTCAAAATCAACATGCCACAGTTTTATTTTAGAATACTGATATATAAGATTATATTCTAGCCTGTATCTAGTTTCCAAGGCAACAGTCATCTTTTTTACTTTGGTGGACCTCATAAATATATAAAATTGTTTCAAAGGTAGGTGTTTTAAGATGAAAGTTCTCTTAACTTTAATTGGTGGAATTCGTCTGAGACATTACATTTTGTTTATAAACTTGAAAGATGAACACTTACATGCACATATTTAAGTGTTAAGAGATTACAAGCATCCCCCAGGAATTTTTATCAATTTAGAAAAAATGGATTTACCTGCTGTTAAATTAGCACACAAGATTTTCAATTCAATTTCAATGGTAAGAAAGGTTTCTATTTCAGCCAGTTCTACAAGGTCATAAGCAACTTGTGTTCCTTGTTGTAAAGTGTTTTAAAGGTCAAGAATCTCAAGATTAAATCCATCTAATCTATAAAAACAACAGCTCTGTTGACTGATGATATTTTGTTACACAAGAGTTAAAATTAAAGGGTATGCATTCTATAATTTGTATGATTTCTCATTCTGCATTATATAAGGATACAATATTTATACTAGACTTTCTCCATTCGCAATGTCATCAAGTCAACTTGGAATACAAATTGACCAAGAGGATAGTTATGCCGTTCATTAGCACAGCAGTGAATGCCAAGAAATAAGCCAATTAGTGCCTATGGGCTCTATTTAACAAGCTCCGTATGGAGCTTGATGGCCCCTGTTTCTGGCGAGTCTTCAGACTCGCCAGAAATAGCAGTTATGAAGCAGTGGTCACAAAGACCGCTGCTCCATAACCTATCCGCCTGCTCTGAGCAGGCGGACACACATCGCCACAATATTACCCGATCGAGTACAATCGGGTTGATTGACACCCCCCTGCTGGCGGCCCATTGGCCGCGAGTCTGCAGGGTGTGCGGTGTTGCACCAGCAGCTCTTGTGAGCTGCTGGTGCAATGCTGAATACAGCGAGCGTATTGCTCGCCGTATTCAGCAAGGTCTGGTGTCGGATAAGGTCCGCCAGACCTTGATAAATATGCCCCTATGTCTTCTAGTGAAGATGATATTACCTACACCTATTGTATGAGACCAGTTCAAACTTACTTCCTGTCAAATTAAGAGTTGAAGAAAAATCTTCAGCAAGATTACATTGCTATGCATCTGTGTTAGTCAGCTAGTTGACCCACTCAAAAGCAGGCCCGGTTGAAAACATTTTTGGCCCCACCAAATGTAACTCAATAGTAAACAATAGTAATAATATTAGAAAAAATAATCCAAACCGTTCCAGGCAAATAAAGACTATAATAATTTATATAAATGAATCCAGTGTCTCCCAGGTAAAGATAAAACATATAGAAATGTATTAGCAAATCATTAAAAAGTAGGCAGACTCCATTGTATCAAAAAAGTTTCGGTTTAGACATACAATACAGATGACAGGTGCTTGCTATTTAAAGCTGCACCTCTTCTGTGATTGGTTTTTGCTAAATTATGCTCACAATATTTTTAACCCTAGATGTGCCAATCATACATTTATGTTAAGGGCACTATACTTATGTATGTGAGGGATAAGGAAATTAAAGATGCTTATATTGAACTTTAACATATATCCAGATAATACAAAAAAATATATAAATAAATAAATATGTTATATACAAAGATATATGGAGATGGTTTTGAGTATATGAGTTAATGTAATATCTAAATTAAACATAAACAATTATCCAACCAATATAAATATATGTATATACAATATATGTATCTATAGTCTGGGTATAGTCAATTAAAACTAAAGTTAAATATACACAACTAATTTTTTTTTTTTTACAACATTATTGTATAACCTGACCCACATTCAAGTATTGTAACAGGTAATGCAAAAATCCTATCTTAATAAACTATATTTTTAGCATGATATGAACCTTTAGAAACATTTTAGTAGAATAGAGCTAAACATAGTATGTAACCCTAAATGGATAACTCCCCATATGTATTTATAATAGTGCATATCTAGCTATTACACCAGTATTAATCTCAATGGACTTGTATGTTTAGTGGAACACATGATATGGTGAGACCAGGTATCAACCTTACCTGTGCCAGTAGTTGATGATGTCAAACTCTGAGTTAAATCCTATAGGTAGCAGGCTACCAAGCTTATGAATCCAGTAAATTTCTTGTCTGGATAAAATATGGAATTTATTACCTCCTCGCGGGGGGCTCACAATTTGCTCGATAGCCTGCCACCTAAAGGATCGCAAATCACCATCATGTATTTCAAAGAAATACTTTGTTAGAGCTGAAACAGCTCAATCGTTAGTTACATAGGAAAGATGTTCCTTAATGCAGGTCCCCACCTCCCTTGTTGTTCTCCCTACATATAGTCAGGCACATATTGTGCACTCTATGAGGTACACTACATATTTGCTGCCACACTTGTGTCAGGATTGTCACAGGTCTCCTATGGATTTAACAGAAATTTGGATGTAAGAATGCTTGTTGAAAATTGTAGAGGTACATAAACTAGGAAATCTGTATGCTGCTGAATCTCCACAGATGATTAATTAACTGCTTGTTGCTGGTATTAACCCCTCAGTAAATACAACTTAATTACTGAGGGGTTAAAGGTAGCGTTTTGTATACTTAGAAAGGAGTGAAAACACTTAGGTTAAGAGTGCAAGGTACTCCCCTATAAGATATCCTGTAATCACTAGGAAGATAACAGTGTTCAAGATATAGTAAAGTTCCTAGTCCATAACACATGGGGAATTCTTAGTATAGGATCAACAAGCAGAATGGTGAAATAATATGAAGCAGGAAACATAATATGTTCATTAATCCAAAAGCTGAACGGATAATTATTCCAAAATGAAACAGTATTGTTACAGTTGCAATGTACCTGATGAATGAATGTTGAGGAGTAGTCCGGTTAAACTCCAAAGTATCAGCTGGCAAGGTCTCAGGAGACTCGATGAGGATCGTGTCACAGCTGCTGAGTATCGCTGGCAGAGAGCCCAGATTCCGGTGAGCTGAGACGCCGACGCAGGACAGTGCACTGTGCTGACAGGAAGTTAATGCTGCTGAGTCAAGAGCGGAGAAGCTGACAGAGGAGCTTGAGTCTGGTAGGTCTAGCCGAGGTGAGTAGAGAGGTAGGAGGATCACAATCCCGGATTCAGTGAGTGGCTGGGAGGAGACTCAGAGGAAATAGCTGTACAGCAGATTGAACAACGGCAAAAGCCGTAAGCTGAAAAAGAGCTGGATAATATATTACCACTGGGGGATAATATAGAGAATCAAATTTAGAGTTAGATAACATACAAGTAAGGTTTAAAGAGATAAAACTCTAAAGGACCCGGAATCCAAATAGCAAGAGCAGTTACTCAAACTATCAGAGCAAATTACCAAGCAATATGGTAATGAGGGAGGGGCCCTTTATACCTGAGAGAGAGAGGTGGTCAAATTCATTTAAATGGATAGGCAAAATAAAACACAAGTGATGCAAGAGAGTGATATATGACAACTTGAGACACCCTTTGGTTTCGAATACTTCTGATTTAGTTGCTGAAATGAAGGTAGTAGATGTATTTATGTGGTCACACGATCTACATGATCTTTTGCCACATATAAATGTACCGTTAAAGTGAAGCCCTGAGCTTCTACTTTTTTCTTTTCTAAGCATGCTAGGAGATAACAAGTTGCCCAAAGTCAAATTTTGTTTGTAAACAAAGTTACATCCATCATTGATGATGTTGCGCAACTTAACATCTCCCCTTAGAATGGGTAAATTCTTTCTGATCACATTACATACCTCATAGTATTGGTTAGAGTATGTAGTTTCCATATTAGGTTTAGTCAATGTATCTGTATCTCTTGTAGTATTCTTGTTCTTACATAGGTATAGGTGTCTCCTATCCATTTGGCTAACCTCTGCATAAGTTCTCTTGACCAGTTTTTTAGGATATTGTCTGGTTATGAGTCTCTTACTAAGATCCTTACTCTCCTGAAAATCTTCATACTGGGTGCAATTACACCTAACTCTCATGAATTGGCCTTTTGCAATTCCCTTAAATACATGCCCAGGATGACTACTGTGGGCATGTAAAAGGGTATTACCTGAGATTGGTTTTCTGAAGAGAGTAGAGTGTATTTTCTTAGATTGGTAATCAGATGTTAGTGTGACATCCAAATAATTAATGGATGTTTTATTCTATTCAAAGGTAAATTTAAGCCCTACTTCATTAGTATTAAGATGATCTACAAAGGCCTGGGCCTGTAGATAATCTGAGGACCAAATGATTAGCTAATCATCAATGAAGCGCATATACTTCATAAGTGAGGAGGAAAAGATGTTGCTATCTCCGTAGACAAGGAACCGCTCCCACCAACCCATGAAGAGGTTGGCGTAGGAGGGGGCGAACTTCGCCCCCATTGCGGTTCCATGTCTTTGGAAATAGCAATCATCATTGAACATAAAGAAATTGTGTTGCAATAAAAATTAAATTGCACAGATCACAAAATTCCTATGATCTCAGGAGAGTGTAGTATAGTGATCCAGAAAAAAGGAAACTGCCTCAATGCCAAATGTGTGAGGTATAGTAGAATATAGGGAGGCCACGTCAATGGTCAACCAACTATATTCTGGTTCTGGTTCCCATTTAATTTTTTCCAATTTAGACAGTGTGTGTGCAGTGTCACGTAAATAACTAAAATAACTAAATAACTAACAAGCATTGTACTAAATGTTTGAAGGAAATCATCTACCCATTTAGACAATGGTTCTAAAAGAGAACCAATACCTGCCACTATGGGTCTGCCCTGTATGTTGACCAGACTCTTATGGACCTTGGGGAAGAGGTGGAAGATGGGCATCACTGGGCTATCTACCATGAGGCAGTCAAAAGTCTGCTGATCAATGATGCCCAACTCCACACCATCGTCCAAAAGGTCCTGAAGTAAGTCTTTAAAGTCTGTTGTAAGATTCCTAGATAATAATAGGTAGGCTTCAGAGTCCTGTAATTGCCTAAGGGCTTCATTTACATATGTCTTTTTATCCAGAACAACCAAACTGCCACCCTTATCCGACTGTCTGATGACTATATGTTGGTTGTTCTTGAGTTGAGTAATGGCATCCCTTGCTCTCCTAGATAGGTTAGAGGCTTTGGCCTCTATTTAACAAGCTCCAAATGGAGCTTGATGGCCCGTTTCTGGTGATTCTTCAGACTCGCCAGAAACAGCAGTTATGAAGCAGCGGTCACAAAGACCGCTGCTCCATAACCTGTCCGCCTGCTCTGAGCAGGCGGACATACATCGCCGGAAATCAACCCGATCAAGTACGATCAGCTTGATTGACACCCCACTGCTGGCGGTCTATTGGCCGCGAGTCTGCAGGGGGCGGCGTTGCACCAGCAGCTCTTGTGAGCTGCTGGTGCAATGCTGAATACAGCGAGCATATTGCTCGCCGTATTCAGAGAGGTCTGTCGGACCTGATCCGCACTGTCGGATCAGGTCCGACAGACCTTGATAACTTGGGGCCTTTACCTATAATAATATACTGATCTTTATAATGAGGGTTGATCGATAGCTAGATAGATAGACAGACAAGACAGACAGAAACAGGTGGATGGATGGATAGATAGAAACATAAATACATTGATGATAGATAGATAGAGAGACAGACAGACAGACAGACAGATAGATAGATAGATAGATAGATAGACAGATAGCCAATACACCTGCTGCACAAATGGTAGTTCTGCTCCTGCTGTTGATGGATAGAAACATTAAAATAGATTTTTGCTAAGTCACAATGAGAAATAGTTACTAAAAAGCATGCACCTCATCGCAGTACATCTACCATACATGCAGAACCAGTACATAATTTCAACAAAAATCTGTTAAGTGGAACTGATTCTGTACAAGCAAGGGGTTCATAAGCTAGTGTCTTTCAGGGTAACACCAGTTGTGAATTTCATGGCAACAGATGCAAACTGTCAGGTACAATTTCTTTCAATTATGCACTTTTAACCACAGTCTTCTAGGGCATAAATGCAGCACAGGACAGTCCACTGTAGTTTAAAAGCCTTTTTCACAGCAACAACAAACAGGCAGTTCAGTTTCAAAACAGGGTAAACCTTCCTCTGCAGCAATGTTAAAGAGACAGTATACACTCATTTTCATATAACTGCATGTAATAGACACTACTATAAAGAATAAGATGCACAGATACTGATATAAAAATCCAGTATAAAACTGTTTAAAAACTTACTTAGAAGCTGTCAGTTTGGCTCTGTTGAAAAGGTAGCTGGAAAGCCCACTGCAAGTGGCAAATAAGACACTCCCCCCTCCCCCTTCTTTTGCATATGAAAAGACCCTTTACACAAACAGGAGCAAGCTGGAGAAGGTAGATGACAGTATTCACATAAAACTTTGGGGCTTGGTTAGGAGTCTGAAAATCAGAGCAATGTTATTTAAAAATAAGCAAAACTATAAATGTATTTAAAAAAAAAGCTTTATGGGCTATATAAATAGATCATCTACAAAACATTTATGCAAATAAAAAATGAGTGTATAATGTCCCTTTAAGTACTTTTTGTAAACAGCAGTACTTTTAAGCATGTCCCAGCACTTCACAGCATTTCACAAGTGCTTTATCAAAATAATATCCTATTACAGTTCACAGGAACAAAAGTCTTTAACACACACTCCATCTTCTCTAGTTGGGTAACTCTCCTCTTAGACCTCAGTCAGGCTCCTATTTAAACCCTCACAGCTTCTAATTTAACAACACCTGTGATTAGCTGCTTAATCAAAACAACCTGAACTGGACAGCTTCACAGCTGTCTGGGATAATGGCCCACTCTCTCTCCAATTATCCCAAACCCCAGGAACACAGAAAACAGTTTACCAACTGCATAATCAAATATACCCTCTCTCTCCCTGGGGTTTTAACTGAAAGGAGAAATACCATGTGCAATGCTTGGTCTTACATATCTTCCAATTATAACCAGGCCTTGCTTTCTGTCAATATATATAAATATATATATATATATATATATATATATATATATATATATATATATATATATATATATACAGAGAGAGAAGTGCACTCACAGGAACGAACAACTGGTTCAAAACCATTGTTAGCCTGTTCTATGGTGATTTACCACCTGGGTGCAACTTTTTAGCCCAGTAATGCTTTACACTGTAGTATATCAGTCTGATCCTGCCTATTACACTCAGTCCCGCACCGAAATACCAGGCAATTCCTGTGAAAAGCATTACTGGGCTAAAAAGCTGCACCCAGGTGGTAAATCGCCATAGAATAGGCTAACAATGGTATTGCGCCAATTATTGGTTCCTGTGAGTGCACTTCTCTCTCTATGTATTTAGTCTCCCTATGGGAAAAAGGGGCAACCAGACGTGGACTCTTTGCTCAGTGTGCTTAGAGGAATATGACTACACCTTACCGACGAAGCCCAATGAAGGCTTAAACGATCATCTGGGGTTGCTGTGTTCCTTGTTCAGAGAGGAATTGCCTGGTATTTCGGCGCTGGACTGACCGTAATAGGCGGGATCAGACTGATATACTACAGGAAAGTTGTACTCTGTGAAAAGCATTACTGGGCTATAAAGCTGCACCCAGGTGGTAAATCACCATAGAACAGACTAACAATGGTATTGAGCCAGTTGTTCGTTCCTGTGAGTGAACTTATCTCTCTATGTATTTAGTCTCCCTATGGGAAAAAGGGGCAACCAGACGTGGACTCCTTGCTCAGTGTGCTTAGAGGAATATGGCAACACCTTACTGACAAGGCCCAATGAAGGCTGAAACGATCGTCTGGGGTTACTGTGTTCCTTGTTCAGAGAGGAATTGCCTGGTATTTCGGCGCTGGACTGACCGTAATAGGCGGGATCAGACTGATATACTACAGGAAAGTTCTACTCTGTGAAAAGCATTACTGGGCTAAAAAGCTGCACCCAGGTGGTAAATCACCATAGAACAGGCTAAAAATGGTATTGAGCCAGTTGTTCGTTCCTGTGAGTGCACTTCTCTCTCTATGTATGTATGTATATATATATATATATATATATATATATATATAAACAAAATTGGAAGTAAGCACTCACTGGTCTTCAGACAACGAAGTAACAAAAATACTGTTTATTGCGTGCTGTGACGTTTCGGGACCAAGCACAGTCCCTTCCTCTGACAGTGTTACAGTGAAAAAAGCAGCCTTAAATAGGCCCCAAACACTCTCCTAAAAACCTCAAAGCCAATCATAGGTCCTGTTATTTACACACCCCCAAACAACAAAATGTGATAGGTTGATAACCCCCACCCAGATAAGTGAGAACAACATGTTACATGAAAACTTCATGATAAAATACAAAGTATATTCTCCATATCGCCAGAAAAAGCTAAAATCACAAACGCCTAGATTTAGAGTTCTGCGTTAGTCGTCCAAACCAGCGTTAAGGGGTCCTAACGCTGGTTTTGGCCTCCCGCTGGTATTTAGAGTCAGTCAGGAAAGGGTCTCACTTTCCAGCCACGACTTTTCCATACCGCAGATCCCCTTACGTCAATTGCGTATCCTATCTTTTCAATGGGATCTTTCTAACGCTGGTATTTAGAGTCGTGTCTGAAGTGAGGGTTAGAACTCTAACGACAAGACTCCAGCCGCAGAAAAAAGTCAGGAGTTAAGAGCTTTATGGGCTAACACCGGTTCATAAAGCTCTTAACTACTGTGCTCTAAAGTTCACTAATACCCATAAACTACCTATGTACCACTAAACCGAGGTCCCCCCACATCGCCGCCACTCTAATAAAATGTTTTAACCCCTAATATAGCCAATCAGCCAATCAGATTTTCCTACCTTAATTCCGATTGGCTGATAGAATCCTAGGCACGCATATATTGAATGGTCCTCACGATTATCTAAAATTAGACAGAGAGACCAGATCGTTATCCCTTAACTAATGTTAACAACTATCTCTCAAATTATTGTTCTACAATTATCCAAACAGCACCCCTCAAAATGGAGCATATGTGCATACATGTAAAACACCAGATATGTCCCTCTTCTACAAATGGTAAAGTATGTCCTTCAATAGAGCATTAGCCACCAGAATTATATCGCCAAAGGAGCAAATATCAGTACTCAGCAAAATATATACCAATAATATTACTCACAATAGGCTAACTAACCTGGGTGCATAGGAAATGGAAAAAATCAAAATGAAACCAACTAAACATCTGTTGACATAAGTGAGACCCACCTGGGTACAAAGGCAATATGATCTTAAAAAATTCTCAGAAACAGCCAACTAGGCCCCTGCCGGTATCCATCATGTAGCACACACCCTTCACACTTGAGTGACCCTGGACAACCAAAATGATGTCCACAGTCATCGAGACCAAATTGATAAAGGGCTTGCCTAGCCCTATGTCAGACATCCCCCAATTGCTGGAGTATAACAATCACCCATCGAATCAACAACCCTACAGGGTTTAGAGACCCAATGCCTCATTTACAGCCAATCTCCATAGATTACATAGATTGTGTTGGAACGATCATTAGATACAACTCTAGACACCGGACCCCGAAGATAGGATAAGAATATAGTGACATAAACACATTAAAACCAGAAATAAAAACAAAACACAACACAATATACTAAACAGAGTGCCTACAGGGAAGAAGCACACAATAAGCGATTATATCATATATTATATAAGCACAGTCCCTTCCTCTGACAGTCTTACAGTGAAAAAAACAGCCTTAAATAGGCCCCAAACACACTCCCAAAAACCTCAAAGCCAATCATAGGTCCTGTTATTTACACACCCCCAAACAACAAAATGTGATAGGTTGATAACCACCACCCAGATAAGTGAGAACAACATGTTACATGAAAACTTCATGATAAAATACAAAGTATATTCTCCATATTGCCAGGGTCCGTAATCCCAGTTACAAGACAAACAATGTTCCGGATGCAACAAAGAAAAAGCTAAAATCGCAAAGTAAACTCGCACATTACCACCAACTCCATGGTCCAATAACAATACTTACATGATTGTCCAATGGCAATCACACCCAGGTATGATGTAAACAAGTTCCACCCATCAGTCGCCCGTTGTCAACAACACCTCGCTAACTCACATTAATGCTCAATTACACCTTTCTATTCAGTCTCTCATCTACCCGGTTGCAGATCCAGTTTAATAGGAAGCCGCAACTGCAAAGTCTAAGCCTGTCGCGAACCCGGGTATCATGTTTGCACCTATTGCTAATTGTGTGTGTTTACTATAGCACATATGCTCCGTTATCCGTTATGAGGGGAGCTGTTTGGACAATGGTAGAACAATAATTTGAGAGATAGTTGTTAACATAAGTTAAGGGATAACGATCTAGTCTCTCTGTCTAATTTTAGAAAAGACCGTGAAGACCATTCAATATATGCGTTCCTGTGGGTGTAGCCATCTTGGCGTAGTGTGGGGAATTGCAACAAGGATTACACATCCAATGGAGTTTGTCCGATTACTAAACAGAGGGTCTGTTTCGCCCCTGTGTTCGTTCGAGTAGTGTGCCTTTTTTTATTTTGGATTTGACATGTGCGAGTGTTATGGTACTCTGATTGGATAAGATGTACCATGTGACTTCAGACACTGCCCTGCAGTGGGCGTGGTTGTGGTATAGTAAACACACATGATTAGCAATAGGTGCGAAAATGATACCCGAGTTGCGGCAGGCTTAGACTTCGCAGTTGTGGCTGCCTTTTAAACTGGACCTGTTACCGGGTAGATGAGAGACTGAATAAAAAGGTGTACTTGAGCGATGTTGTGAGTTAGCGAGGTTTTGTTGACAACAGGCGACTGGTGGGTGGAACTTGTTTACGTCATACCTGGGTGTGATTGCAATTGGACAATCATGTAAGTATTGTGATTGGACCATGGAATTTGCTGGTAATGTGCGAGTTTTCTTTGCGATTTTAGCTTTTTCTTTGTTGCATCCGGAACATTGTTTGTCTTGTAACTGGGATTACAGACCCTGGCAATATGGAGAATATACTTTGTATTTTATCATGAAGTTTTCATGTAACATGTTGTTCTCACTTATCTGGGTGGTGGTTATCAACCTATCACATTTTGTTGTTTGGGGGGGTGTAAATAACAGGACCTATGATTGGCTTTGAAGTTTTTGGGAGTGTGTTTGGGGCCTATTTAAGGCTACTTTTTTCACTGTAACACTGTCAGACGAAGGGACTGTGCTTGTTCCCGAAACATCACAGCACGCAATAAAGAGTATTTTTGTGACTTTGTTGTCTGAAGCCAGTGAATGCTTACTTCCAATTTTTGTTTATCATTCCATGAGAGCACCCTGGCAGATGACTTGAGTTAGTGGGAGTGCATACACATGCTGTTGTTTGTTTGTAAGTTTTTTTGTGCCGTGCACCCACACAGGGGTTGTCATCATACCTAGACACCTCTCTACTTCCGTTTCACACACACTTCTGTGTTTCGCAATATGACTGAGAGGGTCAGTAGGTAATAGGAAGTAATCAATGCCACAAGCAAAATTAAAACAGTTGAAAAATATGAGGATATCTTCACTTTTAGAGATGAGGATGCGGACAATATCCGTTTCGGCTCTGTGGAGGAACAACAGGTGGAAGAATCTCAACAAGCTTTATACAACACTCTAGCGAGACTAAAACAACGAGAAATAGATCTCAATCTCCATGTCACTTATCTTTCGGATTACCACAAAAAGAGAATGATCCCCATGGGTTTTAGGGTGCGTAATTTTCCGACCATTGGGCGCTCTAACAATGAGTTCTGCATCAATTGGTGTAAGATTCTCAACAAGTGTGCTTTTAATCTCATGCTTCTAGTCATCATGGAAGTGGGCCGACTTCTTCAAGAGTTGGAAAGTGAGATACACTCCTTTGAACAAGACAAGATGGGTATCCTGACATCGGACCCCAACATGGATTGGCTAACAAAACTTTCGACTTAGGTTAAAGCATATAAGCAAGAATTAATTGCATTTAAAAACAGGAAGCTGCACACGGTGGCACAGGATTATACATATAAGTTCATTTACAGGTGGATGATGGCACCCGAGTTTAGGAGGATTTTTAGACCCAGGCATGATAGAAAATTCACAAAGAAGGTGATCACTACGGTTGACACCAGTTCAGGAGATAGCTCTGACCCTGGTACTGGCATTGGAGTAGAGGATATCCATACCCATGGAGTAACTACTAGATCTAGGGGCAATCAAAGACATTGGAGTACTTTAGAAAGTGGTTCAGCATCACTACCACCACTGTCTACATATCCCACTAGTGGGCATTTTTTAGGCCGAGGCACAGGCCACATATGAGGAGGGGGGGCACTGCCCGCCGCCCGCTATATCAGAGGAGATAGAAAGCACTGTCATCAACTTAAGCATGAGCTCTCTTACTAAAGTTGAGGAAAGCCTTCTCAATAGGGGCTTATCATTTGCACCCACTAATAAATTCAACAAATTCAACACTTACATTGATGTACAAAAATTTGGACGCAATCTGTGCCTTAAAGAGTTTTTTAAATCTGATGAAGACATAAAGATTGACTTTAGAACCCAGGGGACCTTTGATCCCACATCCACTAATCATACTATCAATACTGTGATTAATTACCTTTCTCATCAGATTACAAAGAGACCTAAGGGAAGAAGTGGTGACAAGGAAGAATTGACAGCTTTAGAAGCACTAAGGGAGGATACTTCAATAAAGATCCGCCCTGCTGATAAGGGGGGAGCGGTGGTAATATTGGATGTTGAATACTATAAAATGGAGATCATGAACCAATTATCCGATCAAGATACTTACCTCCCTCTCTGTGGTGATCCCACCCTCAAGGTAAAAAAGAAAATAGGAATGTCACAAAGACCGCTGCTCCATAACCCTGTCCGCCTGCTCTGAGCAGGCGGACAGGAATCTCAACAATTCAACCCGATAGAGTTGACACCCCCTGCTGGTGGTCCATTGGCCGTGAGTCTGCAGGGGGCGGTGTTGCACCAGCAGCTCTTGTGAGCTGCTGGTGCAATGCTGAATACGGAAAGCGTATTGCTCTCTGCATTCAGCGATGTCTTGCGGACCTGATCCGCACTGTCGGATCAGGTCCGCAAGACATTTCTTAAATATGCCTCTATGTCTAGTCTGCATTCAAGAAATCATCTGTGCTTGAAATTCACTTTGCAGCTCATATCATATTCAAGTGTCAAAACGAATCCTGTTTTCTGCAGCCTTGAACTTTCTGTTTGCAACTCCTCTATAATGAATCATTGTCAACACCTATAATGTTCTCTGCAGCCTTGTTCTGTTTCTAACATGTTTTCAGTTATATATTTTAGCACGTTGCATACATTTTGTATTGTTTCCTGATCCGAGCTGCAACTTAGCATTCACCATCCTGTAACCTGACCCACAGGTCAGAGGCCAGGTGTTTTAAATAAGAGCAGATCTCACTTACAAAAGTGAGTATGCTCAAAAACAGGTTTGCTTTTATGTACTATCTGTATGTACTAGAATATTTCATTGCTTAAAATATTACCTTTAATTCATTTTAAATAAAAAGGCAACAAAAATAGAACAAGCTTCTTGCTGCTCACACACACATAAAACACATAAAAACACTCCTCTAGTGCGATAATATTATTCCTGTAGTGTGAGTAAATTCTGTTGTGACTAGAGCAATATTATTGATATGTTAATCGAGAGGAGGATGCTACATAGGTTCTAGACACCAACAAGTACTGTGTCTTTAAATAACCTTAAAGTGATAATTAAGTCTAAACTAAACCTTCATGATTCAGATAGGGCATGACATTTTAAACAACTTTCTAATTCACTTTTATCATCAAATTTGCTTTGTTTTCTTGTTATTCTTATTTGAAAGGTAAACCTAGGTAGGCTCATATGCTAATTTCTAAGCCCTTGAAGGCCGCCTCTGCATTTGACAGTTTTTCACAGCTAGAGGGCGTTAGTTCATGTGTTCATATATATAACACTGTGCTCATGCACGTGAAGTTATTTAAGAGTCAGCACTAATTGCCTGAAATGCAAGTCTGTCAAAGGATCTGAGATAAGGAGGCAATCAGCAGAAGCTTAGATACAAGGTAATTACAGAGGTAAAAAGTGTATTTCTATTACAGTGTTTGTTATTGAAAACTGGGGAATGGTAAATAAAGGGATTATCTATCTTTTTAAACAATAACATTTTTGTTCTTTACTATCCCTTTAATCAATCACTTAACATTTGCTCCATGCTTTATTAAACAATTAACTCAACACAGTTACACTACTTATGATGCTAGTAGTACTAGGAGAGTACCGGTTAGGTTAATGCACCCTTCTCTAGAAGAAGGTATTCAACGTTTGGTTCATTATATTAAACTAGTTCAACATTATTACATTTTTAAATTAACAACAACTGGAGGGCTGTTAAAAATACAGAGTCCCCTGACGCAGTCATGTTTCACATACGTTTCCTCAGAGGGGGGTACGCGTGGCTGCAAGGTGGGCTCTTTTATGATGAAGTGAGTACATGCCCCTAAATGCTGATAAGTTAACAGCGTAAGTAATCATTGGCTCTTGGACGTGTCAGTCACTCAAAAAAAGCTGTATTTCCTGGTTTGTTCAATACAAAGAAAAGTAATGCTTATTAATATTTACACTGAATTTTGCATCAAAACTTGCATAATCTTAGAAGCTTTAACTTGATTCTGATTATATCGAGACAAATTATACAATCGATCATCTGATATTGAACGCTGTAGGTGAATGGAACGCTCACTGTGTTTACATGTTTGATATTGGGATTTTTGATTGGTAAAAGGCTGAATGGAATGGACCTATTACTACATAGTATACAACACACCTCTTGTAAGTTTTATATGTGGCATGTATTAATATAATAATCCATATTGCAAAAAGTGTATTGAATACTCAGTGGCCATGTACTCGTTCTTCATGATATACCATATCAACTAATGTGAAAAGTTTGTGAAAGTGTTATTAATTTTAGGTGTCTGCTGTGATGACAGATACTATATTCCATTTGACTTGACAAAAAAGGGGTGACATTTTGATACATCTGTGTAGTGATTTAACAAAAATTAACATTTACCAAAATTAGGGTCCATTGACATAATGTTCGGTAGGTTTATTTTATCAGATGCTATGAAGAATTGCTGTGCATTGAATGTTTTTGTGAAACATGCTGAAGATGAAATAAGCATCAGTGGTGTAAACTAAAATAAATCCTGTTAAGAATAATGGTATTGGTATTTTAACTTACTATTTTGATCATTATAGTGAACGTGAACTTGAAAACCATTCAAAACTGAAACACTTGCTAATAACAGAATACCTTTGTTGTTAGTAATTGTGTGGGCAATAAAGTGCTAAAAGTAAAAAGGAAATGGGAAAAGAAGTGAAATATCTAAATGTGTCAAAAATCAACTCCTGTGTGAGTGTATCAACTTAAGAGTGACCCTATAACATTAGAAAGTCAGTATGATGTTTTATATTATTTTTTGGTATGATAAGCCACTGATTACAAGTATACGTTGTAATTATTGCTGTCATTCAAAAAGGATTAAAGGCTTACCATGTCGTTCCCAGGAAAGAGGGGAAAGAATAACCCATAATTCTTATAACTCTATGTAATAACTTAACAGACCCCAAAAGGGCCAACCTTTAATGAAGTCAGACACTTAGTTTTGGGAAATATTTGGACCATCACTGGTGACCTTTATTAACATATTAACATAGGCCTAGATTTAGAGTTTGGCGGTAGCCGTGAAAACCAGCGTTAGAGGCTCCTAACGCTGGTTTTAGGCTACCGCCAGTATTTGGAGTCAGTCAGGAAAGGGTCTAACGCTCACTTTACAGCCGCGACTTTTCCATACCGCAGATCCCCTTACGTCAATTGCGTATCCTATTTTTTCAATGGGATCTTTCTAACTCCGGTATTTAGAGTCGTGTCTGAAGTGAGCGTTAGAATTCTGACGACAAAACTCCAGCCGCAGAAAAAAGTCAGTAGTTAAGAGCTTTCTGGGCTAACGCCGGTTCATAAAGCTCTTAACTACTGCGCTCTAAAGTACACTAACACCCATAAACTACCTATGTCCCCCTACATAGCGGCCACTCGATTAAATTTTTTTAACGCCTAATCTGCCGACCGCCACCTACGTTATACTTATGTACCCCTAATCTGCTGCCCCTAACACCGCCGACCCCTATATTATATTTATTAACCCCTAATCTGCCGCCCCCGCTATTGCTGACCCCTGCATATTATTATTAACCCCTAATCTGCCGTCCGCACGCTGCCGCAAGCTACATTATAGCTATGTACCCCTAATCTGCTGCCCCTAACACCGCCGACCCCTATATTATATTTATTAACCCCTAATCTGCCCCCCACAACGTCGCCGCCAGCTACCTAAAATTATTAACCCCTAATCTGCCGAGCGGACCGCACCGCTATTATAATAAAGTTATTAACCCCTAATCCGCCTCACTCCCGCCTCAATAACCCTATAATAAATAGTATTAACCCCTAATCTGCCCTCCCTAACATCGCCGACACCTAACTTCAAACATTAACCCCTAATCTGCCGACTGGAGCTCACCGCTATTCTAATAAATGTATTAACCCCTAAAGCTAAGTCTAACCCTAACACTAACATCCCCCTAAATTAAATATAATTTTTATCTAACGAAATAAATTAAGTCTTATTAAATAAATTATTCCTATTTAAATCTAAATACTTACCTGTAAAATAAATCCTAATATAGCTACAATATAAATTATAATTATATTTTAGCTATTTTAGGATTAATATTTATTTTACAGGCAACTTTGTAATTATTTTAACCAGGTACAATAGCTATTAAATAGTTAATAACTATTTAATAGCTACCTAGTTAAAATAATTACAAAATTACCTGTAAAATAAATCCTAACCTAAGTTACAATTAAACCTAACACTACACTATCAATACATTAATTAAATAAACTACCTACAATTATCTACAATTAAACCTAACACTACACTATCAATAAATAAATAAAATACAATTCCTACAAATAAATACAATTAAATAAACTAACTAAAGTACAAAGAATAAAAAAGAACCAAGTTACAAAAAATAAAAAAATATTTACAAACATTAGAAAAAAATTACAACAATTTTAATCTAATTACACCTACTCTAAGCCCCCTAATAAAATAGCAAAGACCCCCAAACTAAAAAAATGCCCTACCCTATTCTAAATTACAAAAGTTCAAAGCTCTTTTACCTTACCAGCCCTTAAAAGGGCCCTTTGCGGGGCATGCCCCAAAGAATTCAGCTCTTTTGCCTGTAAAAAAAACACATACAATACCCCCCCCAACATTACAACCCACCACCCACATACCCCTAATCTAACCCAAACCCCCCTTAAATAAACCTAACACTAAGCCCCTGAAGATCTTCCTAACTTGTCTTCACCATGCCAGGTATCACCGATCATTCCAGGCTCCGAAATCTTCATCCAGATCCGGACCGGCAACCATCTTCTTCCAAGCGGCATCTTCTATCTTCATCCGATGAGGACCGGCTCCATCTTGAAGACCTCCACCGCGGACCCATCTTCTTCTTCCGACGACTTCCCGACGAATGACGGTTCCTTTAAGGGACGTCATCCAAGATGGCGTCCCTTGAATTCCAATTGGCTTATAGGATTCTATCAGCCAATCGGAATTAAGGTAGGAAAATTCTGATTGGCTGATGGAATCAGCCAATCAGAATCAAGTTCAATCCGATTGGCTGATCCGATCAGCCAATCAGATTGAGCTCGCATTCTATTGGCTGATCCGAACAGCCAATAGAATGCGAGCTCAATCTGATTGGCTGATAAAATCAGCCAATCGGATTGAACTTGATTCTAATTGGCTGATT
This sequence comes from Bombina bombina, assembly GCF_027579735.1. Classification (NCBI taxonomy): domain Eukaryota; kingdom Metazoa; phylum Chordata; class Amphibia; order Anura; family Bombinatoridae; genus Bombina; species Bombina bombina. The sequence continues at coordinate 320,601,351 of NC_069501.1, forward strand.
CCATCAGCCAATCAGAATTTTCCTACCTTAATTCCGATTGGCTGATAGAATCCTATCAGCCAATCGGAATTCGAGGGATGCCATCTTTAATGACGTCCCTTAAAGGAACCATCATTCTTTAGTTGGACATCGTCGGAAGAAGATTGGTCCGTGCTGGAGCCGTTCCTCATCGGATGAAGATAAAAGATGCGCTTGGATCAAGATGGTTGCCGGTCTGGATCGCCTCTTCTTCCCGGATAGGATGAAGACTTTGGAGCCTCTTCTGGACCTCTTCAGCCGCCGGATGATGGATGTCTAGCCCCCGCTTGGGTTGGATGAAGATTTTGGAGCCAGGACCGATCGGTGATACCCGGTGAGGTGAAGATAAGGTAGGAAGATCTTCAGGGGCTTAGTGTTAGGTTTATTTAAGGGGGGTTTGGGTTAGATTAGGGGTATGTGGGTGGTGGGTTGTAATGTTGGGGGGGGTATTGTATGTGTTTTTTTACAGGCAAAAGAGCTGAATTTCTTGGGGCATGCCCTACAAAGGGGCCTGTTCAGGGCTGGTAAGTTAAAAGAGCTTTGAATTTTTTTAATTTAGAATAGGGTAGGGCATTTTTTTATTTTGGGGGTCTTTGTTATTTTATTAGGGGGCTTAGAGTAGGTGTAATTAGTTTAAAATTGTTGTAATATTTTTCTAATGTTTGTAAATATTTTTTTTATTTTTTGTAACTTAGTTCTTTTTTATTTTTTGTACTTTAGTTAGTTTATTTCATTGTAGTTATTTGTAGGTATTGTATTCAATTCATTTATTGATAGTGTAGTGTTAGGTTTAATTGTAACTTAGGTTAGGATTTATTTTACAGGTAAATTTGTAATTATTTTAACTATTTTAGCTATTAAATAGTTCTTAACTATTTAATAGCTATTGTACCTGGTTAAAATAAATACAAAGTTACCTGTAAAATAAATATAAATCCTAAAATAGCTATAATATAATTATAATTTATATTGTAGCTATATTAGGGTTTATTTTACAGGTAAGTATTTAGCTTTAAATAGGAATAATTTATTTAATAAGAGTTAATTTATTTCGTTAGATTTAAATTATATTTAACTTAGGGGGGTGTTAGTGTTAGGGTTAGACTTAGCTTTAGGGGTTAATACATTTATTAGAATAGCGGTGAGCTCCAGTCGGCAGATTAGGGGTTAATGTTTGAAGTTAGGTGTTGGCGATGTTAGGGAGGGCAGATTAGGGGTTAATAATATTTATTATAGGGTTATTGAGGCGGGAGTGAGGCGGATTAGGGGTTAATAACTTTATTATAATAGCGGTGCGGTCCGTTCGACAGACTAGGGGTTAATAAGTGTAGGCAGGTGGAGGCGACGTTGTGGGGGGCAGATTAGGGGTTAATAAATATAATATAGGGGTCGGCGGTGTTAGGGGCAGCAGATTAGGGGTACATAGGGATAATGTAAGTAGCGGCGGTTTACGGAGCAGCAGATTAGGGGTTAAAAAAAATATGCAGGGGTCAGCGATAGCGGGGGCTGCAGAATAGGGGTTAATAAGTGTAAGGTTGGGGTGTTTAGACTCGGGGTACATGTTAGGGTGTTAGGTGCAGACATAGGAAGTGTTTCCCCATAGCAAACAATGGGGCTGCGTTAGGAGCTGAACGAGGCTTTTTTGCAGGTGTTAGGTTTTTTTTCAGCTCAAACAGCCCCATTGTTTTCTATGGGGGAATCGTGCACGAGCACGTTTTTGAAGCTGGCCGCGTCCGTAAGCACCGCTGGTATCGAGAGTTGAAGTTGCATTAAATATGCTCTACGCTCCTGTTTTTGGAGCCTAACGCAGCCATTCTGTGAACTCTCAATACCAGAGGTATTTAAAAGGTGCGGCCAGAAAAAAGCCAGCGTTAGCTACACGGGTCGTTACCGACAAAACTCTAAATCTAGGCCATAGTAAATAAATAAATAACCGACAGACTATAAACAGATGGCGGCAAATGAGATGCTAAGACCAACCCCGGACTGAAGAGGTCAGCGGCCTGATCTAGACAACAGCAGAGTAACTCTGCTTGGGTGGAGATGCTACTAGGGGTATTTCTGAGTTCACCTGGCCTACCTACCCAGAAGGAGGGGCACTCCAGCTAACTGAAGTAATCAGCCCCACCCTCATCAACCTGGCCATTACTCCCCCCGTTCACCATCTCCATGCGCTCCTGGATGCTACCTCCCACAGTTTGTGTGCTGATAAGACCTACCATCCAGGAGGCTCTGAGACCACCAGGCCACTTAAGCCGGCTAGTCAACAGAGAGAGGTCAAAACTACAGCTATGGTCTTATGTAGATTAGAACACCTATCCCTATCTCAGCCATAGCACCCTACCTACAGTACCTTTCTCATGCCGCCAACAACAGGGTGGAGAGCAACTTGATAGGGGATAGCATCTCAGGAATCACTTGCCGCCACCCACCCAACCTGACTTACAGGAAGCGAGCGAGAGCCCTCGTTAAATCCCCTAGAAACAAATCTAACCCTGCGTCAGTTAGGTGAACCCCATTGGGCCTATACAGCTCCCGCTTGTCGGCTGTGATGCATCATGCCATACCACGAAACCTTGGGAACCAGTGACAGAAGCCCCCACATCCCAGTTTAGCTTCTTTCTGACTCTATAGGCAGCACTAGAAGACCCCATATAGCACCACTGTAGTCTGGCTATTACATTAGACCAACCAATGATAATCCCGGGGATCCCGGCCCTAATCCAGCCTAAATCAGATTGGATGATCTTGGTTAGTTCTAGTGAAGGGATGTCACCCATATCATTGCCTCCCAGGTGGATTATAATAATGTGGGGTTTACCCCAATGTATGTGGGCATCAGTGAGGACACTAGGGAGCTGGGGCCAACACATACCCCTAAACCCTAGCCAACAAATCGAAACCCTGGATGGGGGAAAACCCAAATTCTGCCCCCGGCCTTGGTGAGGACACGGATTGCCGTCCAATGAATGAAAGAGTAGCCCAAGATCTATACTCTGGAGGCAGCCTTGTGAGCACCTAGAAAACAAAATAAAATTAGCAAACCATAGTAGTTTAAAAACCAATAAAGCCCGGGCCAAAGAAAAAACACCATTCTACCAGATCAACTGATTGCATACTTATACTGGGCGAACATACAATTTATAGCGATTGGAGTTCCACCACCCCTGAGAACTAACTGAAGAATTGGCCCCTCGAGAACTGCAAAGTTGGTCCCACTTTTTCCAAAGCCTAACGTAAGTTTGCCAAGTGTTTGGGGCGAGGGATGAGCGGACTAAGGGAATTAAGGAGAGTCTTTGGCCGCCTGTGGTGCTAATTTCCTAAAATTCACCCAATAAAAACATGGACAGGGCATCTGCTAGAACATTGACATGGTTAGCCTGGAAGTCAATATTAAGCTGAAGACATCCTAAAACCAAATGCCACAACAGCCTTACCATGGTCACAGAGGATGCAGAAAGCCTTTTAATAGAATGTACAACACTAACAGCTAGATCACGAGTTTTGTCGGTAAGGCTGTGCGGTGCTAATGAGCCTTTTTTTCTTACCGCTCCCTTAAGCCAACGCTGGTATTACGAGTTTTCTGCAAGCCGGCGTTATCCTCAGAAAAGTGAGCGTTGAGCAAAATTTAGCTCCACATCTCACCTCGATACCAGCATTGCTTACGGTAGCGGTAAGCTGGCAAAATGTGCTTGTGCACGATTTCCCCATAGGAAACAATGGGGCTGAGCTGGGTGAAAAAAAAAAACCTAACATCTGCAAAAAAGCAGCGTTCAGCTCCTAACGCAGCCCCATTGTTTCCTATGAGAAAATAAAAGTTATGACTGCACCTAACACCCTAACATGAACCCCGAGTATAAACACCCCTAATCTTACACGTATTAACCCCTAATCTGCTGCCCCCGACATCGTCGCCACCTACATTATATTATTAACCCCTAATCTGCTGCTCCGGACTCCACCGCCACCTACATTATACTAATGAACCCCTAATCTGCTGCCCCTAACATCGCCGAATCCTACATTATATTTATTAACCCCTAATCTGCCGCCCCAAACGTCGCCGCAACTATATTAAATTAATTAACCCCTAATCTGCCACCGCCCACGTCGCCGCCACTATAATAAAGTTATTAACCCCTAAACCTAAGTCTAACCCTAACACCCCCCTAATTTAAATATAATTTAAATACAGTACATCTAAATAAAATAACTACAATTAAATAAATTATTCCTATTTAAAACTAAATACTTACCGATAAAATAAACCAAGATGGCATCCCTCGAATTCCGATTGGCTGATAGGATTCTATCAGCCAATCGGAATTAAGGTAGGAAAAATCCGATTGGTTGATTTAATCAGCCAATAGAATTGACCTCGCATTCTATTGGCTGATCCAATCTTCAATCCGATTGGCTGATAGCATCAGCCAATCAGATTTTTCCTACCTTAATTCCAATTGACTGATCGAATCCTATCAGCCAATCGGAATTCGAGGGAGGCCATCTTGGATGACGTCCTTTAAAGGAACCTTCATTCTTCGTTAGGACTTCGATTGAAGAGGATGCTCCACGTTGGCTGGATGGAAGATTGACCTGCTCCACTCCGGAAGGATGAAGATAGAAGATGCCGCCTGGATGAAGCTTTCTGCCATCTGGAGGACCTCTTCTGCCCCGATAGGATGAAGACTTCTGCCATATGGAGGACCACTTGTGCCCGGCTGGGTGAAGACGGCTCAAGGTAGGGTGATCTTCAGGGGGTTAGTGTTAGTTTTTTTAATGGGGGATTGGGTGGGTTTTAGAGTAGGGGTATGTGGGTGGTGGGTTGTAATGTTGGGGGGGTATTGTATTCTTTTTTTACAAGTAAAAGAGCTCATTACTTTGGGGCAATGTCCCGCAAAAGGCCCTTTTAAGGGTTATTTGTAATTTACTATAGGGTAGGGCATTTTATTATTTTAGGGGGATTTTTTTATTTTATTAGGGGGATTAGATTAGGTGTAATTAGTTAAAAATTCTTGTAATTCTTTTTTTAATTTCTGTAATTTAGTGTTTTTTTTAGTAATTTAGTTTATTTCATTTAATTGTAATTAGTTTAATTTAATTTAGTTAATTTATTTATTTATAGAGTAGTGTTAGGTGTAATTGTAACTTAGGTTAGGATTTATTTTACAGGTAATTTTGTATTTATTTTAGCTAGGTAGTTATTAAATAGCTAATAACTATTTAATAACTATTGTACCTAGTTAAAATAAATACAAAGTTGACTGTAAAATAAATATAAATCCTAAAATAGCTATAATGTAACTATTAGTTATATTGTAGCTATATTAGGGTTTATTTTATCGGTAAGTATTTAGTTTTAAATAGGAATAATTCATTTAATTATAGTAAATTTCTTTTGTGTAATTTAAATTATATTTAAGTTGGGGGGGTTAGACTTAGGGTTAGACTTAGGTTTAGGGGTTAATAAATTTATTATAGTAGTGGCGACGTTGGGGTCGGCAGATTATGGGTTAATAAATGTAGATAGGTGTCGGCGATGTTAGGGACGGCAGATTATGTGTTAATAAAATTTAACTAGTGTTTGCGAGGCTGGAGTGCGGCGGTTAAAGGGTTAATATATTTATTAAAGTGGTGGCGATGTCCGGTCGGCAGATTAGGGGTTAATAAGTGTAGTTAGGTTGCGGTGACGTTGGGGGCGGCAGATTAGGGGTTAATAAATATAATGTAGGTGTCGGCGATGTCCGGTCGGCAGATTAGGGGTTAAAAATGTTTATTATAGTGTTTGCGATGTGAGGGGGGGCTTGGTTTAGGGGTTAATAGGTAGTTTATGGGTGTTAGTGAACTTTGTAGCACTTTAGTTAAGAGTTTTATGTTCCAGCGTTAGCCCATAAAACTCTTAACTACTGCCTTTTAAATGCCGTAAGGTTGTCTGTCCAAAAAAACACTGACTTATTCTGCAACCTCAGTCCCCAAAGCTCACAGCGTGAGGTTCCTGGTGAAGCCAGATGAACTCCATATGCAGGGCCAGGGCCCCCTATACCATTCCCCTTGAAAATAAGCCCCATACCCGTGAGACCCTGCTGCATCAGTAAACAAATGCAGGATCTTGTGTTATAATCAAAAATCTTTCAAACACTATTATTTCCAGTTGTCTGTTTTTGAATGAAGAATCACAATTGCAGTTCCTGCATAATTCACAATAGAGAGTCAATAATGTTAACTAACAGCCAGATTACGTGTTTTGCGTTATGATTATAACGCTGCTTTTTCCCTAACGCTGCTATTATGTGTCTTGTAGGTATAGGTGTACCGCACACTTTTTTGGCCGTCACGCAATGTCAGTACCGCACTTTTAAAAAAGTCCTTTTTCAATGGGACTCCCATAGCGCTGATATTACAAGTTTTGCCTGGGAGGCCAAAAAGTGAGCGATACACTTTATAACCACAAGATTCGTACTGCCATCTAAAGTCAGTAGTTATACATTACAAAGCTGTAGCATAAAACTCATAACTAAAGTGTTGAAAAGTACACTAACACCCATAAACTACCTATTAACCCCTAAACCGAGGCCCTCTCGCATCGCAAATAAAATAAAATTATTAACCCCTAATCTGCCGCTCTGGACATCGCTGCCACTTAAAAAATGTATTAACCCCTATTCCACCGCTCCCCAACAAATATTATTAACCCTTAAACCGTTGCCCTCCCGCATCGTAAACACTATTTAAATATTATTAACCCCTAATGTGCCATCCGACAACTCCGCCACTATAATAAACCTATTAACCCCCAAACCTAACCCAAACATAACCCTAACTTAAATATACTTAAAATAAATCTAAATAGAACCTACTATTAATAACTAACTAATTCCTATTTAAAACTAAATACTTACCTGTAAAATAAACCCTAAGCTAGCTACAATATAACTAATAGTTACATTGTAGTTAGCGTAGGTGTTATTTTTATTTCACAGTTTGTATTTATTTTAACTAGGTAGACTAGTTAGTAAATAGTTATTAACTATTTACTAGCTACCTAGTTAAAATAAATACAAAGTTACCTGTAAAATAAAACCTAAACTGAGTTACACTAACACCTAACATTACAATAAAATTAAATAAATTAGTGGTGGAATATCTAAACTATGTGAAGTCCATGGAAGATTTTGTTTACCGAATAAGACGCCAATCAGATATCTTTAGCCTCATTTGGGAATCCTGGGATACCTACTTACAGCAAAACAACTCCCAACCTGTGAATCCCCCGGGATGAGTATTACAGTGAGTGCATTAGTAGTCCAAAGATCCAGATACTGTATTCCCCTCCTTCCCCTCCCCCCCTTCCTTTCTGTTCAAAGATGAACCACCCTCCCCTTCCCCCCATCAGATCATTAGGTTTGCTTTAGTACAGGAGCCCTATCCCCCCCCAATGGGAGCGCTTCGGCTCGACAGTGAAAAATAAGGATGTACAGAATGAGCAGTAGACCTCGCCACGTACCCGTGGTGAGCTCTACTAGGTTACCCATAGACTTCTTTTCCTATGTTACTAATCAACATCTGAACCACTTCGGCACTACTAGCGCTAATATTACATACTAGGTTAGGCGGTCCTCGCTACACCTATCAGGCAGTATATAAATTACGACTCTAATTCTCCCTTGACGCAGCCACTTACCCCGCTGGTTAATGATAAGACAAAGGTATTTTGTATCATTGTTTCTTTGTACTGGTGTGGTTTGTGATCTCTGTATCAATTCAACTCTTGTAATGTTTACAATAACAGTTGGAATGTCTTTCGCATTCCATTTAAATAAAAAACTTTAAAAAAAAAAAAAATTAAATAAATTAAATTAACAAAATACATTTATCTAAATTGCAAAAAAAATAAACACTAAATTGCACAAAATAAAAAAAGAAATTATCAAAAATAAAAAACGAATTACACCTTATCTAATAGCCCTATCAAAATAAAAAGCCCCCCCCCAAATAAAAAAAACTCCTAGCCTACACTAAATTGCCAATGGCCCTTAAAAGGGCCTTTTGCGGGGCTTTGCCCCAAAGAAATCAGCTCTTTTATCTGTAAAAAAATACAAAAAAAACCCCAAAAGTAAAACCCACCACCCAACCAACCCGACAAATAAAAAAACTAAGCTAAAAATTAAACCCACTCAATAAACCCTTAAAAAAAACCTAACACTAACCCCCGACGATCCACTTACAGTTTTTGAAGACCGGACATCCATCCTCATCCAGGCGGCAGAAGTCTTCATCCAAGCGGGCAGAAGTCCTCCTTGAAGCTGTCAGAAGTCTTCATCCAAGCGGGCAGAAGTCTTCATCCAGAAGGCATCTTCTATCTTCATCTATCTGGCACGAAGCGGGTCCATCTTCAAGACATCCGGCGTGGAGCATCCTCTTTCGATGGCTGTTGAAGAATGAAGTTTCCCTTTAAATGACGTCATCCAAGATGTGGCGTCCCTTACATTCCGATTGGCTGATGGATCAGCAAATAGGAATTAAGGGAGAAAAAAATCCTACTGGCTGTTGCAATCAGCCAATAGGATTGAGCTTTCATCCTATTGGCTGATCCAATCAGCCAATAGGATTGAGCTTGCATTCTAGAAGATGGACCGCTCCGCGCCAGATGGATGAAGATAGAAGATGACGTCTGGATGAAGACTTCTGCCTGCTTGAATGAAGACTTCTGCTGGTTTTGGAGGAGAACTTCTGCCTGCTTGGATGAAGACTTCTGCCGCCTGGATGAGGATGGATGTCCGGTCTTCAAAAACTGTAAGTGGATCGTCGGGGATTAGTGTTAGGTTTTTTTAGAAGTAATTCGTTTTTATTTTTGATAATTTCTTTTTTTATTTTGTGTAATTTAGTGTTTATTTTTTATTTTGTAATTTAGATAAATGTATTTTGTAAATTTTATTTATTTTATTTTATTGTAATGTTAGGTGTTAGTGTAACTCAGGTTAGGTTTTATTTTACATGTAAGTTTGTATTTATTTTAACTTGGTAGATAAATAAAAAAATAAAAATAAAACCTAAGATAGCTACAATGTAACTATTAGTTTTATTGTAGCTAGCTTATGGTTTATTTTACAGGTAAGTAATTATTTAGTTTTAAATAGGAATTATTTAGTTATTGATAGTAAGTTTTATTTAGAATTATTTTAATTATATTAAAGTTAGGGGGTGTTAGGGTTACGTTAGGGTTAGGATTAGATTTAGGGTTACGTTAGGGGTTAATATATTTATTTAGTGTTAGTGATGTGGGAGGTCAGAGGTTTAGGGGTTAATAACTTTAGTATAGTGGCAGCGGCGACATTGGGGGCAGAAGATTAGGGGTTAATAAGTGTAGGTAGGTGGCGGCGACATTGGGGGCGGCAGATTAGGGGTTAATAAATTTATGTAGTTGGCAGCGACATTGGGGGTGGCAGATTAGGGGTTAATAAGTGTAGTTAGGTGGCGGCGAGATTAGGGTGGCAGATTAGGGGTTTATAAGTGTAATGTAGGTTTCGGTGATGTCGGGGGCGGATATTAGGGGTGTTTAGACTCGGGTTTATGTTAGGGTGTTTAAAATTAAATTTTTTCCCCCATAGACATCAATGGGGCTGCATTACGGAGCTTTAAGCTCCGCGATTGCAGGTGTTAGGCTTTTTTTTAGCCGGCTCTCCCCATTGATGTCTATGGGGAAATCGTGCACAAGGACATCAAAACACTGCTTGTATTTGGGTGCGGTATGGAGCTCAACGCAACCATATTGCCTGCACAAGCCGTTTTTTTTGCAAACCTGTAATAGCAGCACTATTAAAGGTGAGCGGTGGAAATAACTTGCAAGTTATTAGCGAGCCAGCCATAGCGCAAAACTCGTAATCTGGCTGTAAGTGTAAATGATACAATATACATTTTGTCTTAATGAGGTTGTGTAGCTTATTATATTGATGTGTGTACAGAGAAGGATACAATGTTACCATACTAGAGTTACAAAGTATCACTAAATAAGCAATTGATCTATCCTTAGACTCCGGTAGTGACCACAAGAGAAAATATTGATATTTCTCAGTAGTTACCTAGAGTCTCCGGATTAAACCTGATATCATCGTATAAAGTAGTAAGGGAGCAAAGAACAGTACTGGCATACAACTGAGGAAGGAGAAATAAAAGTGATGTATTCACCCTTACCAAAGCGGTATGAGAGCTGCAGGGGGACAAGATGAAGCAGCTCAGTTGGAGGTGGTGACATCACGCACCCGCGTGTGTGTGGAATGGATCACAGTGGAGCCAAATAGGCTGAGGTAATTCCAATGCAGAAGAGCTGGAGAAGTAAGACCCAATACAGGAACAAGATTCCTGTAAGAATATAATTTAGCAACAAAGGATTAGAACAGTGCCGTAGCAGACACTAGCTTGGAAACCGGAAGTCAGTCTGATCCAATCAAACAATAGCAAGCAAGGAAGTTAAGATGATGTTCCTATTTATGGGCTGCTACGGAGTCAATTAGACTCATTTAAAGACACAGTACTAATGCTGGATATTGAGTGTTACATCTGGCTAGATACTGGGTTAGATTGCCACCCGGTGACCCCATTAAAATGTATCAAAAATGCTTTCCAAACCTTCAAGTCCCCTCTACCATGTCTCTAGAAACCCCTATTCTGTCAGATACCCTAGGGTTGCCCTTAAGATGACTTTCTTGTCTCCTATTTAAACCCTACCCATGGGGATCACCCTGCAAGCAAAATTTAACAAACTGAGGAGAGATTGAAGGTCCGTCAAAGATTTTTTTTTGAACTCCAACATATTCTGTACCTTATATAGGGGCAGCCTGCATACTATCTGTAAGGTGTCAATTTTGAAGCCTAGGAAGGTCAATTTAGTGCACGGTCCCTGGGTTTTATTCTCTTCTAGAGGAACACCAAGCTAGGATATGAGGCCTCTCATTTCTGCCATGAGCTGAATACACCTGTCTGTACCCTGTTCCCCCACCAGGAGAAGTGTGCTATTGAATCCCCTCCCACTAGGTTGGCCACTGCTCACTGTCAGAAGGTGCTAAAACATTCAAACAGCGAGCAAGAGATAGCACAATCCATAGGTAAACATCGGCCTACATAGTAACTACCCTCGAATTTACATCCCATAAGAGGGAAGGATCTAGGATGCAAAGGCAATAGACAGAAAGCAGACTTAATATCCAGTTTCATTAACAAAGCACCTCTACCAACCCCAGGGACCAAGTCAAGAGCCTTATCAAATGACTGGTAGTGAACTGAACTTACCTCAGGGTCAGTAGCATCATTTACCGAGCTTCCATTAGGGTAGGAGAGGTGCTGAATCAGACAAAACTTACCAGGTTCTTTCTTTGGAACCACTCCCAAAGGAGAGATGACCAAATCAGGAAAAGGTAGTACACTAAAGGGGTCCACTAATCTCCCCATAGATATTTCTTTAGCTAGCTTCTGCCTAACTACACTGGGATGTTGACACACTGATTTAAGATTACGATGAGTGTGTGAACCCACGACAGATTTGTTACTGGTATCCCAAATCCATCCCTAAATCCCGCCAAGAGCAAGCTTGCAATGTGGCGGTTTGGATATGTGCATAACCACAGCTCAAAAACGTCCACCCTCACTGGGGTGGGCACTCTTAGCTGCAGAGGATTGATGGGCTGTTGGTTTATCAATATTGGAGTCTTTCCTTTTGGAGCAGTCTGCACCCGAATGAAAGGCCCCACAAAACTTGCATACATGCCAGTAAAGACAGGCGGTGCCTTTGTCACACCTTTTCTCCTGAAAGACCCAGCATTCCCTACCTTAACGCTTATTTCTATTTTTAAAATGAGCCCCTGCACCCCTAGTGGTTGCTGGTGGTACAGACCTCTCTGGACCCAAATGGAACCACAAGTACATCTCTTGTGAGCCAAAGTTTAGTGAAGAATTCCAGGCCATTTTTCTCCTAAACTCTTAGTCATAATCCCTCCATACTCCATCTTTTTGATGCTGATAAATTCAGTAGATGGTATCAGTATGTTTTAGCAATGCTTGGCCCTGATCTGGGTACTTATCCAGGAAACATGACGAGAGTATCCTAAAGCTCATCAAATGTTTCTGATCTTTTTATTCCTTCAGGGCCTGTCCCTTCTGCCTATGCGCCTCAAGGGAAAGTTAAAAAATATTTACATAACGGCACTCCTGAATTATTCTAATTATCTTTTGCTTCAGATGACCATAAGTGAAAAAATGGGGCAAGATAAAGGGTCACCCGCTAAAGCTGTTTTACGGCTGAGCACTACTGGGGCTACCTGTGAATATCAGGGAACTAAAGGAGCCACTACCTCCACCCTTTGATATTTAGATAGTTGACCTGACTTAATGTGTTTAAGCATCTTATACATAAGCTTCTGTCCTTTGGATTTTAATCCTAAAGACATGTCACTATCTGAGTCTGAGTCTGTGGTGGAAGAGTCAGATAAATGTCCCTAGGGTGTTTAGATGCAGGCAACTCACCGTTCCCTGCAGAAGATGTTGAGGCTGCTTCTGCTGACACTGCTGCCTCCACAGATGGGGGATGCGAAGCCTTAGGGACCGGGACGGTGCCTCCAGTATTCATATTTCCAGCAGAAGAAGAAGCTGAAAGAACTGGTAATGGTGCTAATGAGGAGGTCCTGGTGCCTTCAGCCGCAACTACTGGTGATGAGGTGGCAGAGGGAATCTGCTTTCTTGACAGAACATCCTGCAAAATAGAAATAAAACTGTGAGCACTTTGCCCTGAAGCCAGAGGAAACCCAGGGTTGACCTGAGGAGCCCTACCTGCACCTAGCTCGCAAACATTCCCCATCACATTTGGAGACATTAAAAGATGGCTCGAAACCCCCAAATCTAACATAGGCATACTGACATTAATTTTGTCCATCCTACACCCACACGAAGCTGCAGCAGCTGTCTGCTCGATTGTATTAGTATTAAATGAAGTTTGCACATTAGTACCCCCATGCACAGCAACACTACCGTAACTGTCAGTGATATTAAATTATCACCCCTGTGATGTACAAAGCTGCTTACCCCAACATTAACATTCTGTATGGGAATATTCATAGCAGTAACATTGTGAATGGGAACATTCATAGACACATCAGCATTCAAATTTTGCTCAATATTACTATGACTAGTATGGTTGCTAACGGACACATTTTTGTGAACATTCATTTGATTGCATGCCGGATTAACCCCCTCACCCCCGCAAATCAGTTGCATCACATTCCCTCTGGGCCTCTATAATCATTCACATGCGTCACACCCACATTCAATTAAATTAAGTTATCGCCTGTTCTCCTCATATTAGAAACCCCAAAACACTGTCTTGAAACAGACTGCCCTCTCCGGCAACTGACTAGAGAGCGCTTGCGGTGCTCACCTGCCAGAGAGTAGCTTCTAATTGCCGATAGTCCTTATGGGCCTGTGACTGCTGAAGGGATGATGTCACCAGAAGTGACGTTATGCACGACCGGAAGGCCAGATTGAAGAGGCCCTGTCGGAGGCACGCGAGGATGATGACCGGGAGGTGAAGCGACGGATGCGCTCACCTGAACTACTCCTGGAGGAGGATAGGTAACTGTATTGGGGCCAAAGGGCATAGCGCCTGCAGATGGAGTGACCATTAAAGGATTAGGGCCTAGTAGAGGGCCAGAGGGAGGGGCCAGCACATGTGAATTGGCGCCTAGTCCAACTGAAGCCTTGAGGGGACTTGAATGCCTTCAGGCCTCGTAGGAGTGTTAGTTAAATGCAGAGGAAGAAAGCAGGAATGCCACAGCACCTGCAACAGGAAGGGTTGCAAACATGTTCATAAATTAAATATATGGGTTTTGATGCTTGGATGACAATGTAAGGATGGCTAAGAGTGTCCCTACACCCTCATCCATAGGAGGATCGGGCTGATACTCAGGGACAGCTAGGTGCAGGACCAGGGGTCTGAATAAGATTCTGAACAGAGGGAGGAGAGGAGGGATTTTCTATTTTATATATATATATATATATATATATATATATATATATATATATATATATATATATATAATATAAAATAATTCCTCAAATTCAATTATACTTATCTGATGTTCCTTCTCTAAATCTTTGAGGTGGAGCAGAAGATCGTCTGGGACATCTCATGATGAGAAGAAGGTTTGAAGATGGAGAGAAGAAATATCAACTTGACAGGTTTTAAGGCGAACAGGAACTGCAGACACCAGCTTAAGAAAGGTAAGCCACTCTCTTTTCCTGCAACATTGTTGCAACTCACAACACTCCTCTCCATCTTCACTCTCTCTGCCAGTCTTAACCCTTATAACTCTGCAAGCCTATCTGGCTCTACACTTACTTTCCATATGGCTTAACAATGTTCAGTAAATTAATCCATTTGCATTCCATTTTAATAATGTCTGTTCTACATTGCCTTCTCTAATTCCATGGGTGGTCTGTTGTAATACTGCAAATTTCATAATTGATTAATTACTGTTATGTTTATTGTAAAAGTGTCTCACAACACTAGTTATGATTTTGCCTTTCTCCAAATCCTTTTTGGCATTGCAGATGTTTATACTGTGTTCTAATATCCATGTTCTTGCTTGTCTTGACATCATTCTGACATAGAACAGGTCACATGGGCATTATAATACATATACAACTCCAATTGAAGTGCAGGAAAAATGTGATGTTAACACATGTTTTTATCGTATTTGTCTTGTATGGGCTTACGTTTTATAACCCTTGGGCATGTGCTGCATGTACCACAGGGGAACATACCAGGGGATTGGCTTGTCCTTCTGGGTTTGTGGATGTAATGGCTTGTCAGTAACATGTCTTTTAAGTTTTTCAGCCTTTTGTAACCAATTGATACCTGGTTACCTATATGGCTGGGATTATTTTGTAATATATGCCCGTTATTATTAATTACACTGATGACTTGTTTCATTTGAGGATTAAAAGTGGTAATTAGTCTGGTTAAATTGTCGGTTTGTCTTTGGCGAGGATGTAGCAACATTTGATGCTCTGTTTTTAATGCCTGTATTTGTGCAGGTTTGACAGAGCGATTACTGTATCCTCTTTCTTTTAGTCTGTTGGATAGTTTAATTGCTTCTTGTCTTAACCTTATAAATTCCTCTTTGGGGATGGCTTTAAGGGTACTGGGGGCATGGGCACTAGTATGATGCAACAAGGTGTTTGTAGCTGTTGCTTTTCTATACATTTTGATGCTGATTTTTCCTACCTCATTTTTATTAATTTCCAAATCTAAGAAGTTGACTCAATGTTAACTGTGTTCATATGTTAGTCTTAGATTAAAGTTATTGATGTTGAGAGTATTCATGAATTCTTTATGGGTATCCAAGGGGCCTTCCCAGATAAACAGAACATCATCTATATAACAAATCCACAAGAGGATATACTGTGTATAGATGTCATGATAATCTGCATAAACAGTATTGCTTTCCCACCAGCCTAGGAATAAATTCACGTATGTTGGGGCACATGCTGTGCCTTGAATTTGCAGGTAAAAAGAATCTTTGAATGTGAAATAGTTATGATTTAGAATGAAATGTAATAATTGTATTACAAAGTGGTTGTGACATTGATTATCACTCTGATTCGAAGATAAAAAATAAGAAATAGCCTGTTCACCTAGTTTGTGTTTGATACTTGTATACAGTGACTCTACATCCACTGTTACTAGGATGAAATCCTTACACAAAGTTGCATTTTCTAATCTCTGGAGGACTTCCATTGTGTCCTTCACATAAGACGGTAATGTGTAAAGGTACTCTCTCAATCTCTGATCTATGTATTGGCTGGCTTTCTCAGTAAAGCTGTTATTGCTAGAGACAATGGGTCTACCTGGGGGTTTATGAATGTCTTTATGGACCGATTGGGTTGATTTCTATCTGCAGCCTCAGCGCAGACGGACAAGTTATGGAGCAGCTCTCTTTAGAGCTTGATAAATTGACCCCCATGTCTACATTTTTATATGTAACCTGCCCTGGATCATTCATCTGGTATTCATCTTGTTTCCAGGTTTTGCAAGTACATGTTTCCTGTTCATTTACCTGCTTTAGTTCTAACTACTTCTCATCTGTCTCATGTGTTGGTGCACAAGCTCTTCAAGTGGATATTTATCATATTTGCAACATATCACACTCCTGATAAAGCGCTGCACTACTTGTATCACTCTTCATAAAGTGAATATCTATATGATTTTTAACTTATCTCAACTCCCTATAAACTGCTGTTATATTTTGCTGATTACTTCAGTTTGAACTTTACTACTCACAGTCTCAGTGTCTAGCCTGCATTCAAGAAACCATGTGTGCTTGAAATTTACTTTGCAGCTCTTATATCATATTCAAGTGTCCAAACGAATCCTGTTTTCTGCAGCCTTGAACTTTTCTGTTTTCTGTTTTCTAACATGTTTCTTTTATATATTCCAGCAAGTTACATACATCCTGTATTGTTTCCAGTCTACTGATCTGAGCTGAAACTTACCATTCATCATCCTGTAACATGACCCACAGATCAGAGGCCAGGTGTGTTCATATCCCACCACTGCACTGAGGGTCTGTGTCAGGTTAGGAAATATCCAGAAGTAGACCCAAATGCAAGGGCGAACTTAAACAACACCCTTGCACTCTGAGTTTAATCCAGGACGTTACCCCACGACAACCTCCAAAAAACAAAGTACTCACGATATGGAGCAGGGTTAGCCTGTGCCAAAGTAATTCATGATATCAGCCAGATAGACTTCTGAATAAGGAACTGGTTTCAGGAAATGCCTTCCACAGAATCAGGAGAGCAGGGATAGTCACTTATACTCAGACAGAAGAAGGGTAAAACAGGAAACAGTTAATAATGCAGGAGTAGGTAATTTGTTATCAGGCAGTCTGAAGGTTAACACTGTGTAGACAGTCTTTGCAGAATATGCAACAGGTAATCAGGCAGTTTGAGGGTTAACACTGAGTAGACAGTCTTTGCAGAGTATGCAACAGGTAATCAGGCAGTTTGAGAGTTAACACTGTGTAGACAGTCTTTGCAGAGTATGCAACAGGTAATCAGGCAGTTTGAGAGTTAACACTGTGTAGACAGTCTTTGCAGAGTATGCAACAGGTAATCAGGCAGTTTGAGGGTAAACACTGTGTAGTCAGAACTTGCAGAATTAATAACATGTAATCAGGTAGTTTGAAGGTTAACACTGTGTTGTCAGAACTTGCAGTGATAGCAACAGGTAAGCTGGTAGTTTGAAGGTTAACACAGATAATCAGTACTTGTGGAGATTGGCAACAGGATATCCAGCAGTTTGAAGGTTTACACTGAATAATAGTATTTGCAGAGTTTGGAAACAAGTAAACATGCAGATTGAAGGATTCACAGAAATAACAGTATTTGAATAGTTTGCACTACACAGAGTAGTCTGAATATGCAGGGTTTGCAGCAGGTAAACAGGAAGTTTGAAAGTTTCACAAAACAAACAGTACTTGCATTGTTTGGAGACAGGTACTCAGGAGGTTGAAGGTTAATCCAGCATAGTAAGTCCTTGAAGAGATTGGCAACAGAAAAGCAGCGAAATCCTAACAGAAGCCTCAAAGTTAACAAACAAATGGACACTGGAGAAACAGGAAGCCAGAATAAAAAGCCTGGTTGTGACATCATCAGGAAGGGGTGGCTCAGACACCTGTCAATCAAGCACACAGAGAGGACTGCAGAGCTTCCCAGCAGCTGAGCGTGACAGTCTGCTTCCAGACTGGTATATCTTCAGATCGTGACACTTCACCCCATTTTTATCAAAGGGGATTACTGGGATACTCCTTCCCTAAATATTTTATTTTAGGATTATATTAATTTGTATTTAGAAAAGAGTCAAATTGTGGCTATATAGGTACCCTACAACCCAACTGCATCCATTAATCACCCCTTTAAATTGTAGCTTTTCAGCCCCAGTTGCTGCAGCCCACAGGGAAATCTCCTGGTATCCAGGTAGGCCAATCCGGCCTTGGAATGAAATAAACTAGACAAAAGAGGTAAATTGGAAAGTTGCTTAAAATTGTATACTCATGGTAGCTTGTCCAGTGGCGGTTTTTGCGCACCAGGACCACCCTGGGTTAAGGGAAAGATTGCTACAGCCCAGGAAAATAACAACTTTTACAACTAGGTGTTCCCCCCGGCAGCGCAAGATGTCAGCGGCGCTAAAACCAATCTGTCCCTCCAGGAGCTTAGAGTGAAGGGCAGAATACTAACGCAAGCTCCGCTATCTGTGGAGGGGCCTGAAAGAGCGAGTGTGGGCCGCCCACTCACAGTTCTGCCAAGTGAGTAGGGTAAGAAGCCCCAAAGAGTGTTCATTTATACAGCCTGGACATAGTGGCAGCTAACCGACACTCACCGTACTTCTATCCACCGCAGGGGCTCTTGTGACCTAAATAGAAGAGACCGAGGCTTTGCCGGTGCCTGAGGTGAGACTCTACGGAAACAGCTGCTCATTTACTCCACCCACCGGTGTTGCGTGTGGGGGTTGAGCGGCACGGACTCCTGTCTCCTCCAATCTAACCGACGGAAAAGTCTAAGGAGGAACTATCCCTGGCAGTGAAGGCGGCTCTTCCCCACCGATGTTGCGAGGTGCACCCCGCAGCCCAGATTGTCTCTCTGTTGGAAAAGGAGACGGCAAGTGTCTCGGCAACCGGAAAATGTGCTGTGAACCGTAGGATCCAATAACAGGCACTGAGACCGGCAGAGTCTGATTGAAAGACCTACTCCAGCTGCTTCACGAGAGCCCGACATAGAGCTTCAAAAGGAAGACTGGTGAGTGCGGGGCGGCTGTCACTGTGAGTGCACAAGCCAGCTGGCCGGTGGGGAGCAGAAACTGTAATGGGAACTGTTCAAGTTAAGAGTATAAAAGCTATGCCTAACCTAAATTCTCCTCTAGAGCCATAGCTACAGCCACCGGCTAAAAAGCTATATTAAAGCACCTTAATATTAATCTTGGTAAAAATAGAATTGGAGAAACCTGCAATTCCTTTTCAATTACTGGGCAAAAGAACTATTGTTTTTTCTTTTTGGTGTTTACCTTCTGCTAACACAAGAGAAGTCTGCTGAAAAATCTATATAAATCAGTGGGGAAGTTTGATGATTGCTATTGCAAAATTGTGGATCATGTGTTTACTGGATGATATTGAGAGGAGAGAGGTTGTGAAGTAAGAAACAGGAAAGGTTACAGAAACACACGAATGCCCACTGGAATTTGCTAACATTGAAGCAGGGGTAAAGTTTACCAGCAAACTGATGAAGGAGCTTTCAATGTTCTGGGGTCATTTATCCCTCCTGTGGATAATAAGATCCATCCTTTTTTGAACACTGTCTAGTAACTTTCCACGTTATTAGGAGCTAACTTGCCAAGAGAAGAAGAGGAGGAAGAAGGAAACTGTTGTTGGTTTTTTCCCCTTTTTTGTTGTGTTTTTTTTTTTTTTTTCCAGCTACAGATATCTAGAAGTAATAGCAGAGTTAAAAGCTAATGTTATAGATATCTGCTGGGAATAACAAATGGTCCAACTATTATAGTACCACGGTTTGTGCAATTGTAAAATATAATGTGTAGAGGTTAAGACATATGATATGGCAACTGTAATATAAACAATTTATAGACTGCAGAAACTCAAATAGGTTGAGAGGCCTTGGGATAAAGGGAAGGGAACCAATAGTTGGGGTATAAATATGTTTTCTTGATCTGGTAGTATCAAGTAAGTTTAGTCTATTCTGCCCGACGTGACAGGAGATCACCTAGGGATTACATTGAAAAAAGAAACAGTGGCACTTTTTCACCTTAGAGGTAGCGGATACATTGTAATTACAGGTTAATATTGAGGGGTTTATAGGTGAACACCCAGTCGTGAGCCGATAAAGATTAAAATCCTGCGTCCTTGATTTTCAGCACCAGAATACACTAAGCACGTTGGCATATTCTGTCCCTTAAAATCTGAGGGGTCTTAACACGTATATAGTTTTTTTTAGCGGTAAGTCACTTAAATTTGCACTTCACCTTTTTTTTTTTTTTTTTTTTTGCACTTCACTCTTTTTTTTTTTCCCACTTCTCTAGCACGTCTACGTTTTTTTCTTGTAGCGCACTCAGTCTTTGATAGGGTCCAATTTATATGTACCCCCTCTAGCACTTTCTCCTGTATCACCTAACACACTTGTACGCAATTTCTTGTATGGATAAGTTCATCGCATCACCATCACTTATGGGCAAACACAATTTAGGCATGGCAGCCAAAAACAAGGACCGCAGGAATAAATCCCTCCAGGGACACCTGCAGATCTTCCTACAGAAACGACCCCCTCAAAACCTCAAAACTTATCTATCTCACATGACACGCAAAATCTCGTTGCTAATATATTAGAAGCCATCACTCCAAAATTTGATCTATTAAAGAACGAAATAAGACAGGATATCTCACTACTGACCCTGGAGGTAAGACAATTCTCCAACAGAATTCAAGAAGCAGAGCAGAGAATTTCAGACCTAGAAGACACATCAAGTGCATATTTCTCCAAAATTGATGATAATCAATCTAAGATAGCGAAACTACAATCTAGAGTCGAAGAATTAGAAAATAGATCAAGGAGGAATAATCTTAGGATTATAGGTTTGCCAGAGTCAGTTAAACAAGAGGAACTTATGCAGGTCATGACACACGTTCTGCCACAGTTATTAAAAATTCCCCCAACGCAAACACTCATTCCAATTGAAAGAGTTCACAGATTTGGGAGAGCTCCTGAGTCCTCAACTAATCTGACCAGACCTAGACCTATTATCGCAAAATTCCTGAACTTTCAGGACAAAACGATGTTTCTTCAGTCGTATCGTAAAAACCAGCCTATTTTCCATAATGGAAATAAAATTCTGTTATTTCAGGACTTCTCAATAGAGACCTCCTTAAAGAGGAAGGAGCTCTCCCCGGTCTGTGGCAGAATGTTGAAGATGGGGTGGCAGGCCACTGTCATCTTCCCAGCCAGACTCAAACTTATGCTTGAAGGTCAAACGTTTTTTTTTGACTCAGCAGCCGAAGCTGTGAAAAAAATAGTTGAATATGGGGCTAAATGATGAATTCAGGAGAGTCAGACTAACAGCAAGAACTAAAGATAATTCAAGATATCACGCTGCCAGTAAGAGCAGGAGTCTTTCCCCCTTTATTTTGTTTTATTTTTCTCCCTTTTTCCCCTCTTTCTTTCCCAGCTCTTCTTTTCGCACTCCCTCTCCTCCCCCGCACTCTTCCCCTGCGTGCACCCCTCATTCTCCACGATTATTCTACACATAGTCATTGCCTCCTAGAGGCATAAGAATAGTGTTATGAGTAAAGTCATTAAAATTACCTCATGGAATATAGGTGGAATTGTTTCACCCATTAAACGGAAAACAATCTTAGCGCACCTACGGAAAACAAATACACTCATAGCGCTACTCCAGGAAACACATCTTAATACAGAGGAATCATTAAAATTGAAATCTTCCTGGGTGGCTGAATGTATCTTTGCACCCTCTCCTAACAGGAAGAAAGGAGTTGCAATTCTTTTAGGGAAGAAATTAAGTTATGAAAAATTAGACATATTGATCGACCCGGACAGCAGATTTATAATATTAAAATTGAAAATCTCAAATTCAATATACACCATATGTAATCTGTACGCGCCTAATATAATCGAATATGGATTCTGGGACTCTTGCAAATAGCGGAAGGCCATGTAATAATAGCAGGAGACTTTAATATGTCCCCACGAGCACCTCTGGACAGATTAAGAAGGGGGGTGGCGCAAAAGATAAATAAAAAAGACAAATTGGAAAGTAAAATATTTAAATCTATCATGCGTAATCTTGCAGTCAGAGATATCTGGAGGGTGCAAAACCCTGATAGCAAAAGCTATACATGTTATTCCAAAACAACCAAATCATTATCAAGAATTGATCTTATATTAATTAATGATAGTCTTTCCCATAGGGGGGTTAAAGCACAAATATCAGAAATTTTGATATCCGATCATGCACCAATCACATTGACTATTCCTGAGTCGAACGCTGGCTCTAGAAGACAAGGGTTCTTTTTTCCTAAAAATCTTACCAAGAACGCAAAGTTTAGAGACTGGCTCAAGGAGAAGTGGGAAGATTATTTCCAAAATAACAAAGATTCAGTTTCTAGTCCAGTGATTCTATGGGAAGCGGCAAAAGCGGTACTGAGGGGAGATATAATTGCATACATGGCAAAGATAAAGAGGGAAGTTTGTTTGAGAGAGAGTCAGGTAACGGCCACGGTAACCAATGCTTATAATAGATATTTGAATCTATCCTCCGACGAGAACTGGAAGAAATACATCAAAGCCAAGGAGGAGAGAGACACTTTCTTAACCCTTAATGCGACACAAGCGGACTTAAGATATCAATCTAATTTGTACAGGTTCGGAAATAAATCAGGCAAATTAATGGCTAAATTGGTAAAGAACTCGAGAACTTTAAAAACAATTGAAGCATTACAATTTAATACAAACTGCTTACCTCACCAGAGGAAATAACTAAAGCTTTTTTTCATTATTACAAATCAATTTATATGGCTAACCCAGTAAATACAATTATAAGGGAGAGATTTTGGAAAGATATTGACATCATGAAGATATCTCCTGAATTCAACCTGGCGTTGAATGCTCCAATAACAGAGGTGGAAGTTAGTCAGGCAATTCAAGCTTTGAAAGGAGAGAAAGCGCCGGGCCCCGACTCCCTACCAAACAAATTTTATAAAAGTCTGGATAAAGCAATTACCCCCCATCTGACTACTTTGTTTAATTATCTGTTCCAACTGAATAATCGAATACCTGCTAGCTTTCTTGCATCACATACCATCCTTATACCTAAAGCCGGTAAAGATCCACAATGCAGAGAATCCTACAGACCTATCGCATTATTGAACATGGATTATAAAATATTTGCTTCAATTCTGGCTAAAAGAATGCAAGAAGGCTTAGCTGAGATTATACATAGCGATCAAGTGGGGTTTCTCCTAAAAAGGAACTCGGCAGCTAAAATCAGACAACTTCTTTTAACTATAGATTATTTCAGAAACGGTGCAGGAAAATTATTTAAGGGGCTTCCGGACGCAGCGATAATAGCTATCGACGCGGAGAAGGCGTTCGATCGAGTTAGCCACGATCATATTCTAAACACACTAAAACAATATGGTTTTCAAGATAACTTTGTGAACCTAGTAAACAATTTATGTACTCAGGCATCAACAAAATTGGTTATGCATGGGCAAGAGTCAAAGAGTATTCGTTTAGAGCAGGGCACGAGGCAGGGCTGTCCGCTCTCCCCTCTCTTGTTCGATTTGGCAATTGAACCTCTAGCTATAAAAATTAGAAAGCATATCGAAGGTATTAAGATACAGAACCAGGAATCAAAGGTGGCTCTATATGCGGACGATCTACTTGTATATGTTTCTAATACCCCTAGGAATATCCCAAAGCTGCTTAACATAATTGAACAATTTGGTCAATTCGCAGGGTATAGAATGAATAAACAAAAAACAGAAATACTCTGGTTAAGAAAGACAGATACTTCATTCTTAAATAACCCACTTAAAACAGTTGTTGACTCGTTTAGATATTTAGGGATAATAGTCTCAGCCAATCCTCAGGAATGGTATTCCTTAAACATCACCCCAACCATCGCACGTGCCATCACATTTATGAGAGATTGGCAAAATTTGCCTCTCTCTCTCTCTGGGCGTATTGCCCTATACAAAATGATAATTCTGCCAAAGATATCATATATTCTTCAAAATCTCCCGCTTATCGTTAAGATACAGGACATTAAGAAAATCAATATGGCACTTCGAAAATTCATATGGCAGTCAAGGAAACCCAGAATCTCCTTGCAGAGATTATACCTGGCAAAGCAATTCGCTGGGCTGGCTCTTCCAAACTTATATCTCTATAATTTAGTTTTCTTAGGCCGAATTGCGGCAGACTGGATAGCAGAAGCCGATAATTTTACGAATAACAGGTTAGAGAATAGCATAATCTATCCTTTGAAGCCAGTATCGCTACTACATACACCAACTCATTTAATACCTAAGCAGGTGAAAAATCTTAAAACGTTGTATGTAATAATCCAGGCATGGAAAAAGATCGGTGCATTAGTAGGAGTAAATACTAAGATTCCTAGATTCCAAATTTTTATAGGCAATCCAGAATTTCAAGAGGGCTCACAAGCTCTGCACTTGAAAAAATGGCAGGAAAAAGGACTCAGATATGCTATACAGCTACATCATTCAGAAACAGGAATTATTAAATCTTTCCAAGAACTAAAACTGGAATTCAGTCTTAGTAACCAAGATTTCTTTGCTTACCTGCAAGCTAGGCATTACACCAGTCAATTGTATAACCAATTTAACTGGAAGTGGACATGGGGGAGATTAGAGTCGTGGCCTGCCTTGATTAAGGCAGGCCTTTACTCTATTTCTCCGTGGTACTCCTATCTTAACTCCCAGAGGGGCAGCGGCAATATAGAGAAATTAGCTTTAAAATGGTCAGATCATTTATCAATGAATATTGATAAGGAAGCACAAATCAAGAGATCATTCACATTACTTCGTGATACCACTATAGCTGAAACCTGGAGAGAGTCTCACATAAGGCTTATATATCAGATATACTACACACCAGACAAAGCCTATAGATGGAACAATACTGTCTTCAATACATGTCCAAAATGTAGTTTATTGGCCGCAGACCTATTGCATATGGTGTGGTTGTGTCCAAAAATTAAACAATTCTGGTACAGAGTTGAGTACTGGTTACGTAGAGTGGTGAAAATAAATCCTTTCACACTTACTCCCCTAACTATAATCTTTCTATCTAGTAATAAGGAGGACTTCAGAGATGCTAAAATATTAAACCTAGTTATTTTGGCCGCAAGAAACCTGATATTCAAAAATGGAAAACTAGAGTAATACCTACAATGAATGAGGTAAAGAACTATCTTAAAAGACAATATCGGATAGAACAACTCGCTACAGACCTGAATTCAGAACGCGAAATTGTAGCTTTTTTCAGTAAATGGTCAAAATTTATCAAAAGCTTTTCCCCGGCCGAAATAGAATACATGATAACTCCATTCCAAGACTCCGAAATAGTTTTAATGGGCATATGGTAGTGGGGGGTTAGTGCGTTAGAGGGGCGGGGGGGGGGGGGGAGATTCTTTCCAGGTCTCCTTTTTTTCTTTTTTCTCTCTCTTTTCTTTCCGGCTGTTATAAAGTTAAAAATACTAACAATATTTCTTAAAACCAAGGCGAAGGAAGCCTAGATATGTTATTTTATGGGTAAAAGTTAAAAGGTGGAAACGTCGTTTCCCATGAGGCACTTATGTACTTGTTAGCTTGAATAGACACAAACAGTGCAATTTGGTTACTTGTCTCTTTTTTTTTTTTTTTTTCTTGTTTGTTTCCATGCTCTTTTTGCCTTGATTATTGTCTGGTTTATATTATTGCTGAATATGTTATATTGTTGGTTCAAAAAATTAAATAAAAAAAAAATAAAAAATTGTATACTCATGAAATAATCAATCAATGTTCTGCTTTATGTCCTTTTAAGTGTTTAAAAAGGTAATAGTTTCTTTACATTAAAAAGGAAAAGCCAAACCTTAAAGGGACAGTCTCTATAGTCTTTAGTCATCGTAAAATCTTACCTTAGATTAAGATGCAAATGGCTTCCTGCAGTAAAAAGAAAGTTATTTTAAAATGTATATTGTTTCTGGCCACTTTGAATTGGCTCAAAAGCTCAGCCCCCTGATGACATCATGATCTTGTCTGCATCTAGGCCCTCTGCTGAATAGCATTGACAGTCTGTTGAAACCAACTAGTGAGCCTTTTAAACAGATAATATACATCACTATGGCATACACAAAGTATTCACAAAAATTCAGAAACTGTTACAGTCCCATAAACAATTACAATTATTTTATCATAACATATCACTTTATCTTTTGTCTTGTAAGCTATATTTAAAGAGAAACTGTGTTCTACCCTTAGAAAGGCTTAAGTTGAAACATAAAACTATTAAATGTCATCTGATTTCATGACTCTGCAAGATTCTAAACAAGTATAGTGTGTGTAATTCACAATATATAATTATAAACAAAACAAATTGGCAAGAATACTTGAGTATCTAAAAATGATGAATCCATTTAATGAAGAATAAATGTGTGTGAATAAAAATTAATGATTGTGACAAGAAAATGTAATTGACTAATTTAGGTGGTTAAAGCTGTTACACTAAGGGTATGAAAGGCTCTTCTGCAGGTGGAAAGTACTTCAAAGAGTTCACATTTATACTATTTAGGTGAGCAAGACTTTGTAAGTTCAAAATTGTACTATTCAATAAAGATTTAAAAATATCCTTGTCAGTTGATTCAAATGTCACTCAATAACACCTAGATTACAAGTTTTGCACTATAGAGGATGCGAAACGAACGAAATAAAGTTGCATTATTTCACCCTCCATAGCGCTGCCATTACGAGGTTTTAATAAGTCGCCTTGTGTGTGCGATATGGTGTCGATGAACTCCATACCGCACAAAATCCAAGCACTGCTTTGATGTGTTCGTGCACGCAGTCCCCATAGACAAAACTTACACCTGCGATCGTTGAATGAAAAGCTCCATAACGCAACCCCATTGATGTCTATGGGGGAAAAAAAGTTACGTTTAAACCTATCACCCTAACAGAAACCCCAAGTCTAAGACATCCGGCGTGGAGCATCCTCTTCATAGGGTCACCGCCGTATAATGACTCTTCAATGCAAGGGAGCCTTTTCAAAATTTCGTCCCTTGCATTCCTATTGACTGATTTGATTTTTTAAATTCAAATCAGCCAATAGGATGAGATCTACTGAAATCCTATTGGCTGTTCAAATCTGCCAATAGGATGAGAGATACTGAAATTCAAATAGCCAATAGAATTTCAGTAGCTCTCATCCTGTTAGCTGATTTGAACAGTCAATAGGATTTCAGTAGCTCTCATCCTATTGGCTGATTTTAATTTAAAAAATCAAATCAGCAAAAAGGAAAGCAAGGGACACCATTTTAAAAAATCTCCCTTGCATTGAAGATTCAGTGTACGGCGGCGACTGCATGAAGGGGATGCTCCACACAGGAAGGCTTCAGGGTGGACCCGCTCCACGCCGCCGGGATGCAGATAGAAGATACCGCCTAGATGAAGATAGAAGATGCCGCCTGGATTCATGAAGACCTCACCCCCTGGATGAAGACTTTGCAGCCTGGATGTCCGGACTTTAGAAACTGTAAGTGGATCGTCGGGGATTAGTGTTAGGTTTTTAAACTTTTTTTGGTTGTTTTTTTTTTTTAGATAAGGGTTTTGGGCTTTCTTAAAAGAGCTAAATGCCCTTTCAGGGCAAGAAAAAGAGCTGCATTCCCTTTTCAGGGCAATGGGTATCTTAGGTATTTGTTAGAGTTAGTTTTTTTAGTTTGGGGGTTGGTTGGGTGGTGGGTTTTACTGTTGGGGTGTCTTTGTATTTTTTTCAAGTAAAAGAGCTGATTTCTTTAAGGCAATGCCCTACAAAAGGCCCTTTTAAGGGCTATTGGTTGTTTATTGTAGGCTACTGGACTATTAGATTAGGTGTAATTGTTTTTACTTTGGATAATTTCGTTTGTTATTTTTCATAATTTAGTGTTTGTTATTTTTTGTAATTTAGTATTTTTTATTTTTTGTAATTTAGTATTTTTTATATTTTGTAATTGTAGATTATTTTTTTTTAGTAGTATTAGGTTTTTTAACGTGTAATTTAATTTATTTAATTGATAGTTATTTTATTTTAGTATAATAGTAATATAGTTTAAACAGGTTTTTTTTAATTTCCCAGGTAAGTTTTTATTTATTTTAAGATAAGGATCTTGCAATTTTAATTAAAGTTAGGGGGTTGTTATGTTTAGGGGTTAATAGTTTAATTTAGTTTTATGCGATGTGGGAGGCTGTCTGTTTAGGGGTTAATAGATTTACTTAGTGGCAGTGATGTGGGAGGCCAGAGGTTTAGGGGTTAATAACTTTATTTAGTGGCAGTGATGTCGGGGAGCGGCAGAATAGGGGTAAATATCTTTATTATATTGTTGGCGATGTTGGGTTGCGGGGGAAAAGGGGTTAATAACTTTATTATAGTGGCGACAATGTCGGGGAGCGGCGGAATAGGGGTTAATACATTTTATTAGTGGCAGCGATGTCGGGAGCGGCAGATTAGGGGTTAATAAGTTTAATTTAGTGTTTGCTATGCGGGAGGTCCTTGGTTTAGGGGTTAATAGGTAGTTTATGGGTGTAAGTGTACTTTGTAACTGTTTAGTTATGAGTTTTGTGTAACAGTTTTGTGATGCAAAACTCATAACTACTGGTCTCAGATTGCGGAACGATCATGTCAGTATAGGCTGTTATGCAAGCTTTTTAGCCTCACCGCAAAACTTGTAATGATAGCGCTATGGAAATCTGATGTAAAAACATCATTTTTTTGAGTGCGGGACTGACGTTGCGTTACAGGCTAAAATGCTTGCGATACTGCAATACCAATGAGACTCGTAATGGCTGCATTCCGGATTTAGTGCTGAAATGGCCATTTTCAGCGTTAAAACACAAACGCAAAACTCGTAAACTAGGTGTAAGTATTTTTTTTTTTTTTTTTTTATATAATTTTTATTGAGGGTCCAACAAATACAAAAGCAAGATTCGGTTTGCTCAGTAAAACATAAGACATAGGTTGAAGCAAAGTTAAGTAATAACATACATAAGGTTATACATTACCATTCAGGTCAACGACCAAGTTAAGAAATAGATTACATGTATAATACTTGGAGAGCAAACACAAGACCTCCCTCTTTTTAACCTCAAGGATAGCTGAGGCCACTTTTGGAACCCAATGTATTTAGATTATCAATCAGAGGATTTTTAGGTGGTATAGGCCACTCTTGGGCCTATACCTAACAATTTCCTTCACATGTCTACCAGGACCATTAAAAGGTCCAGAAAACTGATACAAGAATTGAAGGAGGTCACAGCAATTAATATGATATGGACTAACAACAGTTAATATGGCGATATCTTATACATTGCAAGAGAGATAACAGAAGAAAAAAGAAAGGTACAAGAACTATGGATAATACTTTAAGCTCATGACTGCTAACATTGTTATATCTATCATAAGACTAGTGAAACAGAAACCGTGAAGACTGTGGGTACAAAAAGTCTCTTGTTTTCAGTGTGCTTTGCTTACAGCTACTTTCGTCTAACATCAGACACATTCCCCACAGTCCCAACGGTTACAGCAGGCTTCTATTGTAGGTTAACAGCCATAATGAAGTCGTGGGATCAAACAGTCTTGCAAACAAGGAAACACATACGAGTAGGCACAATAGGTCTTTCCTTATTAGGGCCCAAAGAGCTATCCTTAAACTGATATGAGGATAAACTTTAATAAAGGCTCTACGAACTGGGCAGAGGCTACGAAACTCTGCCAACAAAATAGATGTGGAGGATAAAGAATCTATATCCCTTACCACACAGTAGGGGGGGGGGGGGCGGCGGATAAAATGCTTATGATATAGTCCCCTTTATTAGACATAGCACCCAGCCTGACCTATATATGTTGCATATGCACTCATTATCAAAATTATATACAGCTTCTAGAGAAAACAGTGACAGTATTAAGGTAACAATCTCCTTGCAAAATACATATGGCACTGGATTAGTGGCTACTAGCAACTTTTAGTGAGTAAGGACTCTGTATGGGTGTGGGAATTTATGTGTATCTGTGTATGTAATATAGGCGTAGCAGATAATTCTGTCTCTATGGAGGTACCACTAATGGAAAGTTATCCGACTGTTTAGGGGCAGGTATGCTGTGTAGTGGACCTCAGGGAGCTTAAATCTAATCCCAGCTATAATGGATTTACAAAATCTCTATCTCCTCATGATCCAGAATGGTGACAGTTACATGTATATACTATCACATATAGGTTTCTGACAGGCCTATGATCCAAGATATTCAGCTAAGTGTAGGAACTTAAGTAGGAATGTTACAAGTGTGGGGTCTGTGTACTTTCAGAACGTGTGTTCTCATGAGTACAGGATCACCCCACACATTGTATCTAGTATTATAATATATAGAACAAACGACTCACAAATCTATTCGTATGAGAGGCCCTGCTAAGCA
This sequence comes from Bombina bombina, assembly GCF_027579735.1. Taxonomy (NCBI): domain Eukaryota; kingdom Metazoa; phylum Chordata; class Amphibia; order Anura; family Bombinatoridae; genus Bombina; species Bombina bombina. Next base: position 320,631,660 of record NC_069501.1, read on the forward strand.
ATGCTCATTCTATAGGGGTGCTGGGGAAAATTTGTTGCATATAATGGGTATTTTTCAACATCCTAGCAGAGTAAATAACTAACAGGTCTGTATTGTTATAGAAATGCATTAAAACACAAGCCTATTTACTAAAAAGTGTTGCCTTATCATGTTATCTAGAGCAGAGGTTGTAATACTTGATCAGCCCAGGGGCGTCATAAAAAAACATTATATAATATTCAATGTCCCGACTCTAGTAGGTTGTGAGATTAAAGTCACCAGACATCAATAGTAGCAGAGTCTTAATGTCCTGTAGGCTTAGATCCACATCCAGCACCACTCTTCAACCCACTCCTTTCCTACAAGCTAGTAAAAAGGCTACACACCCTGACTCTACACAGCTCACCAGGGTGTCTGCAATCACTGCTAGTCTTCCATGGAGGGGCCTGTGCGAAACCCAAAATGGCCAACCTGCGCTGCATTCCATCCTGTGGTGGGGCCTCATGGACTCCACAGTGTAAGCTACAAAACCAGGGGACCCATCAAACACCGGCCAGGCAGTTCCATCCTCACTAGATAATTTACTCCTAGCGAACTCCGCCGTGGGCATGCTCAGCAGTCTATTCTCACTAAGAACGCCTGCCTCAGCCTCTGCTCTCCTCGCTGCAGGGGCGGCCGCATCCCTCCCCGCAACAACCAGGGCCAAGGGGTATGGTGCCTCAATACATCTCTGCATGGGGTGAGTATGTCTGATCTGCCTGGGTATCAGATATAGGTCAGGGTGCGAGTCCCCACATTTGACGGTGGGCTCCCCAGGTTCCGCCTCTGCAAGCACATAGGTAGTTCCCACTAATATTTCTGACTGGGGAATATACAGAGAGTGGTCAAAATTGCCTGTCTCCATGAGTGTCACGTCCCCACTCACCCTTGACTGCTGACCAGCAAAGCACAGTGTACTCTCTTGTTGCTCAGCAGAGCCCATCTCCCCTACTGTTGTAGTCTGAGCAGGATGGTTCCGGTCACCAACAGCCTGCAGTTTAGATATGAGATGATCGAATCTGGCCAGCATTTCAGACTCATGCTCCGCAAGCATAGCTTTAACTGCACTGTATAAGTCCTCCATTCTGAAAGCTGCAAGGGTCCAAACAGCGCAGATGGCAGCGCTGCGCAATGCTGTGCAGGGGTTAGTTACTCTCAGGCAGCATATATATGGCCGTGTCTTGGGTGTTGAAGGTCTTTATGGCCCGTGTGTCACCAGGCTGATGTCGCTTCCTCCCGGTAATGAAGGGCAATTGCTGTAGTAAATCCCGCCCGTTCTGGCAATCGCGGCCTAAAGGCCCAATGCTGGTGTGTCTCCAAAACCCTTCAGGCATCGTGAATCTCGTACTTTGCAGACTCCCAGTTCATAATCCGACTGATATTTCAGCTACAGGGGTGATCTGGGGTGATTGTATGTACAATGAGCTTGGTTTTTAGCACTTTTATTAACTTTTATGGCAGGAGCTATGATCATACACGTCCGTTCAGCAAGCTAGTTAGCTCCGCCCCAGGTGTAAGTATTTTAACTTCACTTTTATTCTTGGCAAATCCTGACTATTAAACTAGCTTAACAACACACAAAATGTTGAGCTCTACTATTTATTTTCCTCAAAATCTCTAAACATAACAGAATCTATCATGAAAATGACTGAAATTGGTGTTTCCTTCAGTTTTTATAGTGAAATAATAAGTGCAATTTGATTTGTGCAATTTTGTTGGCATTATTTGCAAATACATTTTGTAAGGGTTAAAAAAAAAACTGTTTGCTTTATTTAACATCTTCTTAAATGTACTTTATGTACAGGTATGTTAGATATCTATAGAATGGGCTCCATTTATCATTCAGCGGGCGAACAAGGTTCACTGTCATGACCTTGTTTGCCTAGCCTCACGGCAAGGGGGCAGCAAAGTCCTGCTTTCATTATAACATTGCACAATCCACTAATTGTGCAATGCCACCTCCTGTTTGCATACAGTCAATTGCCCACAAGAGGGGGCCCCTTAAATATTTTGATCTAATCCGATTGTGATGATTTCAATCCGTTTTAAGACTGCTGGTTAAGTAGCAGCAATCTTAAGACAATATTAATTTAAAATTTAAATGGAAATAAAACACACATTTTTTTTTCTTGAATAATTCATACAGAACATACAATTTAAAAAAACGTTTCTCATGGCATTCTTGGTTGAAGATACTTAGGTGGGTCACATGCACATATATGGATCTTGCAAATGTATAACATTCTTGCTGCTCCTGAGCTTACCTCCCTGTTTAAAAAAAAAAGGATAAATAGAGAATGTAGAAAATTTTCAAATAGAAGTGAATTAGAAAGTTGTTTAAAATTGCATGCTCTATCTGAATAATGAAAAAAAAAATATATATGTAATTATATCTGAAATTCCAAAATAATGATATACTGCAGATAGTTATCCCAATAGAAAGGACTTAATAGTACCTTCAAGGATTTACAAATAATAGGCCAGGGTACAAGTTGACCGATATTTGACGCTCATGCTTGGGCATTAAATGCGCTAGAAGTAAGCTTTTTGCATGCCGGGTTGTGCTCATAATGTGAGTTGAATGCAAACTGTTTTCGCTCAAGCGCTAACCATACGAGCGCAAAAAGCCAAACTTACAATAACATGAGCGTAAGTCAAATGGAGAAAAAAGTGGAAAACACCCAACTTGCACTCAAAACCAATCGCATTTTCTCTTGTGCGCTAACCAACATAAAAATATGAATGTTTCACAGTCAAATGTTCTTCACATAGTACAATGTGTACTATTACTTTAAACAAAAAACTGGGGGGCAGAGCTTGGCCGCACTGAGTAATGGCCGCATGTTAGAGAAGCTCCTGGGCCCTTATTCCCTAGTTGGGCACTAATAGATAAACATGTGGGGGGCAAAAGTAGTATAAAGCAAACGGGGCCGAGGTGATCACAAGGAGACCAGCAAACCACAACAAAGGGGATAGCGAACGGCGGCACACGCAACTGAAGTGCCTAAGAGACCTGCGGCCTAAACAAACAGAGAAACGGCGGATCACTGGAGTGAGGTAGAGATCGCCGGAGGGCTAAGAAGAAGCTGTTGGGGAGAGAGGAGAGAGAGCCGCACATCGCGGATTATTAGAGCGGCTGGATCCGCTAACTAATCCCCACCGGAACATCACTGCTGGGGAGTGAGGTGAGTGCAGGGCTGACACACACCTCAATAACGGCTAATACAGCTCCATACTAAAGAGCCTCAGGGTATAGTAGAAATTAGACACATCCGGTCAATTACATAAGCTGGCCACAGAATAAGAAAGGGCAAAATTGTCACTCCAAGGGAAAGTTAAACACAGAAAAAAAATGAAGGGGAAAGATTAAAACGGCTATTTGAAAGTGGAGAAAGCAAATGAGATATAGACCACACAGACCACGTGGAGAAATATAATAAACTCTAAATAGTCCCCTCACACATCTGCATAGTCTGCAAAACTTTTTACAGTAGAGAGCCCAGGCTGATATGCTTCTAAGACCAAATTATATTTTTGTCTGCAATCTGTGGACTACACTGCACCAAGCAGAATAAACGCCTAATAATTAACCCCTAAAGCAAAGTGTGGAGTACTGAGAAACATTCCTTTACACAAGGTGAATAACTGGTGAGTGAGATATATTTGGGCAGTTATAACTATAGGGGAAAGCATCTGGTCACAAAACTTTGGTTATGCCAGCTAAAAAACAGCCTAAGCTAGACACTCCTGCTAAAGCAAAAAAAATAAATCAATATTTGAAACCTATAGAAAACACAGTAGCCCAGATTTCAGACGCTACTGAGATGGCCCTTAAAACAGCACAAAACATGGACATGCAAACAGATAGTGCCTCATGCGAAATCACCAAAGCTGACTTACAGCATATAGCAACTAAAGAGGACATTAAATCTGCCATGTCGGATATGAAGGAAATGTTTAATGAGATGAAAAAAGATATAAAGAAAGTGGAACGTAAACTATCAACTTTGGAGGAGGGACATAACATTGCGACCCAGGATATACAACACCAGTCCCAGCTCTCATATGATCAAGAGGAAGTTATACACAACCTCATGGAGAAGGTAGAGGATCTAGACAATAGCGGTCGCCGTAATAATCTGAGGATAAGAGGGGTCCCGGAAAGTATACACCCCCCTGCAATACCACGATACTTGCATGACCTCTTTAGAACTATAAAAGGATTAAACACTGCCCCGGATGTTACTCTTGAATGGGCCCATAGAGCACTGAGAGCCAAACCACCAGCAAAAGCCCCGCCGAGGTACATCATTGTAAAATTTCTTAATTATGCAGAAAAAGAGGAGATATTAAGACACTCATGCCAGAAAAACCAGATCACACATGCTGGCATAGGCATTCAAATTTTTCCAAACTTAAGCCCAGGTCCCCTGCAGAAGCGTAGGGACTTGCAGTTTGTGACAACAGTACTGAGGGCCCAGAAGATTCCCTACAGATGGGGGTTCCCAGTAAGCATCACGGCTACAAAAGGAGATAAGTCAGCATCACTCCGCGCACTAGAAGACATCCCATCGTTCTGTGAGACACTACAAATAAAGATCCTGATGCCCTCAGAATTACCACAACTACAAAAGAACAGGAGACCATTTATACCAAATCCTAGAGATAGTCCAAAACCATCTTCCTCCATCTCTATGGATTCTCAAGGCATAGCTTTATAGGAATCCTTTCTTTTTTTTAAGTTTCCTTTCTTTTCTACTGAATGGTCATTGTTTTTGCTGACCCTGAAAAAGTGATAAATGCTTCTACGTCTACAAGACAGATGAGTACTTAACCTATGAATGTGTATAAGTTATTGATGTTTAATAATGTTATCAAGATGTTCATAACGCACTTAGAAATGTTGTGTCTATGTTTTGAGAGTAGTAAGGATCGAATGTGGGTGCTGGACTCTGATTACTTGACTGCTCAGTTTTAATATATAGGTTAGTTTTCACAAGAAATAATTATATGTTGTATTCGTAACCCCCCTACATGTCAAGACCTCATGCATAAGCACGAGGTACATAACTTTATTTTAACTCACATTAGTTGCTCCTGGGGAAGAGGGCCCTTACCCTCAATTAGAGCACCAAGGTTATAAAAGTTTTAATTCATTGATTGGATTTGTATACATTTACCTTTGTGTTATCAAAGTGTTTATACTGATACTCATTTATATAATTGTTGTTGACGTTTTGCTCTCCTCCCCCATCTGTTCCCTACCCCTTCCCGACTCATAGGTCAATCACATAGGCCTACCTGATTAGTAGCCACAGCAATCATCTAGACACTGAGGTTTAGGAGGTCTGCTTTAACTTTAAGCTCGCAGATCTCAGCCCACACTAGGCATAGTCTACAAACTAAAGATGACTTCATCGGCAAAAACACATACGATAAACATTATATCGGTCAATGTCAAGGGTTTCAATGTTCCCCAAAAAAGATCCATCATAACACATGACTTAAACAGATTAAAGGGGGACATTGTCCTAATTCAGGAGACACACTTCAAAAGAGGGGTTGAACCGAGATGGTATAACCGCTCGTACCCCACCGCATATTTCTCATCCGGGCCAGCGAAGAAGTGTGGGGTGGGAATACTTATTAGGCAAAATGTTCCACTAAAAATTACAAATATAGAAAAAGACACCGAAGGTAGAGTGCTCATTTTGACTGGCCTATTGCATGGACGTCCAATCACAATAATAAATGTATATTTCCCAAATAGGACACAGTCAACATTCATGCGCACGCTATCTGGGAAAATACTAGACAGTTTGAAGGGGGTGACATTCATGGGCGGAGACTTAAATTTCCCACTCCATCCAGAAATAGACACGTCAGGAGGCAAAACAAATATACTCAAAAAAGACATCAATCATATAAACAGTCAAATAAGTACGCTGACTTTACATGATGTGTGGCGCACCTTCCACCCCTCGGTTAGAGATTACACCTTCTTTTCTAGCCCACATGGATTATACTCAAGACTCGACTATATTTTTACTGACTCCATAGGCCTCACACTGGTCAGGCACACTTCGATACACCCCACCACATGGTCAGACCACGCACCGGTGATATGCCAACTGGAGTGGCCGGACTCCCCAATCACCCCATACATATGGAGGTTAGATGACAGTTTACTAGACTTCCCTCTGATACAACTGGACATTGAAAAAACTCTATTGGAATACTTTCAGATCAATGACACCCCAGACACAACATGGCCCAACATATGGGAGGCACATAAATGTGTCATGAGGGGGGTTTTACTGAAGCATAAGGCAAATATAATTAGACAACACAGAACCAGGTACGACACTATCTACGTAATCTCAAACAACTAGAACAAGAACACAAAAAAAAAAAAACGCAGAACTCAAAACTTGCCTTAACCAGACTAGGTCAGAGTTTAACATATTTCTACAACAAGAACAACAAAAAAGGGCACTTCGGTTATGCCAAAGATACTACGAACAAGGTGATAAAGCAGGGAAAATGTTGGCTAGAACACTAAAGCGTAGACAGCTTAAAACACATATACACCATATTAAAAATAAGTCTAACCAGATCAAACACGATAGTACATCAATCGCAGAGGTGTTCCGCTCATATTTCTCGACTCTATATAACCTGGGCACTTCAGCTGCCGATAACAACTCACTAGTTTCAAAGGAACAAGCAATAGCTGAATATCTGGAAGAAGTTGACCTACCCAAGTTAGACAAATGCCAGGCAGAAAAATTAGATTCCCCATTTAATATTAAAGAAATACAAGATGCAATCAAATCCCTCTCATCAGGGAAAAGCCCGGGCCCAGACGGATTCGGTGTAAAGTATTATAAAAAATTTGCCCATATACTTGCCCTGAAACTATTGCTCCTCTTTGACTCAATTAGACAATCAGGAGGCTTTCCGGCATCAATGCTGGAAGCCCACATCATTATGATACCAAAACCGGGTAAAACCCCAGATGCACCGGAAAACTTTCGGCCAATCTCCCTTCTGAATACAGACATAAAGATATATGCCAAAGTATTAGCAAATAGATTAAATCCCCTCCTTGCACATTTAATATCATCTGACCAAGTGGGCTTTATACCGGAAAGAGAGGCAAGAGACAACACCATTTAGGTGTTACAATTGGCAACCCTGGCGCGTAACACCTAGTCCTCATTTCCACAGATGCCGAAAAAGCCTTCGACAGAGTGGGCTGGGACTTTCTCGAGGCCACTCTACGAGGTATGAATATAGGCAACAGCTTTGTTGAGATTATCTTTTCCCTATACGCTAACCCAACGGCGAGGGTCAGAACCAATTTGGTCATATCTGAGCCCTTTAGTATTAGAAACGGGACAAGACAGGGGTGTCCCCTGTCACCTCTAATGTTCGCCATATCCATTGAGGTACTGGCATGCACGAACAGATCGAAAAAAAAAAAAGAGGTGTCCTTACTAAAAAAAGGAATATAAGTTGGCAATGTATGCTGATGACATTTTATTTACACTGACCAAAATAGATAGATCCCTACCACCCCTCCTAAAAACATTTGAAGAGTACGGCAAGGTATCAAACTTTCACTTAAACCTATCCAAGTCCGAGCTAATCAAAATAAACACTCCAGCATCAGTCATAGCAGACCTTAGGCTCACATGCCCCATTAAGATACAACATACTCAAATAAAATACCTGGGCATACAAATCTTACAACATTTTGGCGATTTATTTAAAAAAAATTACATACCTCTATTAAAAGAAATCACAAATGATCTTTCTAGATTGAAAAATAAAACATTGTTTTGGATAGGTAGGATACACACAGTAAAGATGAATGTCCTCCCTCACATTCTATATGTACTACAGGCTCTGCCCATTCTCTTACCAAAAGAATACTTAAATCAATTACAGGGCAACATAGAAAAGTTCATATGGAATGGGATCAAACCTAGAGTCCCTAGGAAAACCCTATACTTGCCTAGAGAGAGGGGCCGGCTGGGCCTACCGGACCTAAACCTATACAGATCAGTGATACTCTTGCAGAGAGTAATAGAATGGAGCCACAATTCAGGCACTAAGCAATGGATTGATTTGGATAGGGACATACTACAGGTCGATAACGTGGGAGGGCTGGCTTGGTTACAGGTAAAACAGAGATCAGAAGCCATTAGCGGTTACCCCTTATTGGAAGAATTGATTCAAAGGTGGGATGCACTGATAAACACTAGCACACACATAACAACCAGACCAGCACCACTGACTTCACTCATAGGGAACCCCGACCTCCCATTCATGACAAAGTTCAGACCGGCCTCATGTAATCCAACCCAATTAAAAGACCACATACTCAGTTCAGTTATGAACGAGGGAAGGGTACTACCGCTGACAGAATTGGTGGGGATAATAGGTGACCACCCACAGGCTTGGTATATGCACGCACAGCTGTCCCATTATGTAAACTCCCACAAACTACAAAAAAAAACTAAAAAGACAACTTACACACTTTGAAACCCTGTGTACATCGACGCTCCCTCCTCGCCACCTCATATCAACACTATACAAGATACTAATGAACCCTGAGGGGGAACAGCTGCCTTCATATTGCCACAAGTGGGCCAGAGAACTAAACATAGAAATTTCATATGGGGAATGGATGCAGATTTTCTGCAACCACAAAAAAGCATCAGTCTCGGCCAAAGTACAGGAAACAAACTTTAAATACATGTCTAGATGGTATCTTACTCCTGTAAGATTACAAAAGATATACAAGCAGGCTAGTAATAGGTGTTGGAGGGGATGCGGGATGCCCACAGATATGCATCATGTGTGGTGGGGCTGCAAGAAATTGGAAACCTTTTGGGGAAACATTATAAGACACATAAACAAAACCCTAGATGCACACATAGCCAGAGATCCTAAGCTGCTATTGTTTCATGACCTACCGAACCTCAAAGATGACTCAAAACAAAATCTTTTATGTATAATGCTCAATAGCGCCAAATCATTAATACCACAAAGGTGGAAATCCACAGAAATCCCAAACCTTACATCTTGGAAACAACAAGTGGACAATCTGCTCCTCATGGAAAGATACCACTTTTTTGGAATAGGCAAATTGGAAATACACGAATACATGATGATGCATTGGAATGCGCATAGGGATGATTGACGTGAAAGATGGCCCAATTAGATAGGGCGAAACGGGCTTGGAAACACATAAACACAGGAAGAATTAAGGTAACTTGGCTACCTGACCACCACCATAAGCTCACTAAACATATAATCTCAATTTAAGTTTATTCCGACGGCCTTTTCCCCCTCTCCCCTCCCATGCTCACGCTTCTGACGCCTTGAATATTGTTGCATATAACATTTTATTTGAAGTAGCTGAGTAGATTTGTAAACGTTTGATAAACAAGTTATGATTTGATGGACATTCCTCAGACTGGTTCTGTCATACAAAGCATAAACACACAGGAAACGCCGGCCAATATCCTTATTTTTATTGAACTTTGAACTTACTTTACTAACCCTCACCAACCAAATGCGGCTATGGACTTTTTCTTGGCCCAAAAGTGGCTAGCGAACCTAACTATGGTATTGGTAGAGGTCAATCTCTGTAATTATTATAGAGCTAAGATATGTCTTAAACTTGTTAACCCTAAGTTTTCAGAAGCCGCTAATGTTTTTGTAAGTTATCTTTTTTGAGAGTTCTATAGGCTCATATTGTAACCAGAGCCAAGTTTGTACATTGGATATTATGTCAATAAAGCTCTTTTGAAAGAAAAAAAAAACAAAAAAACAAAAAAAAACAACTGAGCTCTCTACTCCGTAGACACTTTCAGTTTAACCAACTAAAATAACTCCCTGTGCCTTTTTGTTATTTGGATTTCAGTAAATGAGAAAACTGTTTACTGAGCATTTCAAAACAACTTATCCATCCGTGGCTGCAGAACTCATTCCTCTTGGCATAAAATATTTTTTGAATGATGGTTATTTAACAACATTTTGTCTGAATATGGTTTATTCTTGTACATATTGTGGTATATGTCTAACATCTTTAGTTGTTCTAGAATCTATTTAATCGTTTTTTCATAGAAGCAGTTGCTTTGTATTGAGAGCAGGTGACTCTATTTTTTCTGTTACACTATACTCATATAGAAAAATATTTTTTTCTGTCTTTCATTCTTTACTATAGTATAAGCATTTTAGAGTCTAAAATATGTTAGATGGCTCATACTCATGGTTAAAAGAGTTTATACACTTGTATTTTAGTGTTTGATTTAAAAAAAGAAATATACAGTATGTTGTAAAAAAAAAGAAAGCCTAAAAATCATGTGATCAAAAAAAACAAAAACAAAAAACACGAAAAGCACAAAATGCAATTTATTCATTATGTCAATGCAAAAAAATCTGTTTACAAGGTTAAAAAGTATGCTGTATAATATAGAATTCCAAGGCTCTTAAACATACTTTTTCTAGACTAGAAGTTCTATATATTATGACACTCGTAGAACATACTCATACTGAGTCAACAGCTAAATCGAAAGGAATTCTACTTCCAGACAAATTAATCATTCAGTCATATATCAGCCACTGGCCCATATATCAGCCACTGTTTTTAATAATGAATCCTTCATAGCCAACCTATCACAACAAAGTAATTTTTTAGAGTGTTGTAAATTTACTATTGTTAATATTAGATGCAATTGGGAAAAATGAGCCAACCAGAGCTGCATTTATTAACACCAATATTAACTGGTTATCATGCTAATACCTTCTCAGTAAATAAATAATGCTAAATATGGTTAAAATTAATTGGGCAATATTAAAACAAATATATTAATAAAATAAAAAATAAAAATCCGTTCCGGGCAAAGAGAAATATAAGAGTTGCGCAAATAAATCCAGTATGTCCCATGGAAGGATAAAACATGTGAACATTTATTTTATAACATTAAAAAGTAGGCAGACTCCATAAATAAAAAAAAAGGCTAAGCCTGATGAAACAGCTAGCTGCTGAGAAACGCGTCGTTTGATTTTAACCTTTGTTAGTAAAGTTTAATACTTTTTTATCTTAAACACTTGCTACTGTGTATGATTTGGATCTCTATTGGTCAACTGGACCTTTGCTGATTGCCTCCTGTGAAAGCCTTGCCATAGTCTGTTGGGTGACTGTATTGATCCCTTCCTGTCTGAATAGCATCAATGGAGATGCATTACCTTTTGTGAGTATATATCTTACCACATATACTACTGCTCCTTGGTGTAAGACTGTACTAGGCCATATAGGCACCTTGTGTCTTTTTGTATTTTACAACAGATTATCCATCTTTACCCCAAGAGGTCGGTCTGCTGGGTGACTATTATAGATCCCAGACTGCTCCCATTGCACTAACTGGAGTGCTCCCAAGATTGTGAGTTTAATTTAACACAACCTGATCGTTTAATCTTTGTGGATCAAACAATATTGGGCCATGTGGCGCATCTGTCTCTTCTCTCATTTATAGATTACCCTCTTGGATCCAGGCCGGGTCCTCTACAGATTGCTGCCTAAACATCTCCTCATTTCACCATCCAAAAGACTTTATATTATAGTTTCTCAAGTTTTATTGCATTTTTGTTTTAAATATATGATAACTAGTATATTATGTGATAATATTTTATACTTCACACATTGCGTATCTTTGGTGTACACTATATATATTATATACATCATATAGCCCATTGAGTGCTATTTTTTTATTCCACCCTTAATATATCTATCAAATATATCTATCAAATTATCTAGGGCGCCCCCTTTTCTTATATACATATGAGTATACTGTGCCTTCATGTGATCAGTCATACTCCACATGAGTCTATAGCTCAGCTTCAAGTTACTTCTGCATACTATATTAGTTCCCAGGGGTAGCTTTCCCTTGCTCGTCCTAACTTGTTAGAGGACATACACAGCGTAACCACATATTATACTGAAAATAAGAGTCTGTCTTAAATGGCCTCTTCTCAGATTTTTATACCATTAGATAGAGGTAAATGATAACATTGGTGTTTTATATTCCTCAATTACATGTACCCCGTGTTCCACAATACCTTATTTGCTGAACACATACTCATAGCTATAAAAGTAGGGTTATATTTATGCCTATGGAGACTAATCATCATCTACCAGCTTCCTGACAGAAATCTTTTTTTTTTTTTGCACTTACTATAAGGAGACCGTAAATCTTAGATATAACTATATTCACCATGTTTGTATTACCGAGTAATTCACACCATCTATTTTGAACATATGTTATGGTACTCCCTTATATCACTGCAACTATTAATATGCAATTTTACCTTGAATACTGTGATTGATGGTATTTTGCTATCTTTGGATGCAGAGAAGGCCTTCAACAGAGTGGAATGGCCTTTTCTGTTCAGGGTTCTAAGGAGTTATGGATTTAGAGATAACTTTGTTAACTTTATTGGCAGGATTTACTCTGACTCCAAGGCATCGCTTTTGATTAACAGCGATATCACGCAATCCTTTACACTTTCAAGTGGCACCCGTCAAGGGTGTCCTCTTTCTCCGTTACTTTTTAACTTAGTCTTGGAACCATTGGCCATTAGATTGAGAGACTTACTTCCAGAAATTAATATAGGAAAATCGGCATTAAAAATCTCCTTATTTGCAGATGATCTTATTCTTTTCGTTTCCAATCCAAGGGATTCTATTGATCGGGTAACTGATCTTTTAAATAGATATGGTGCTATATCGGGATACAAGACCAACTTTTTTAAATCAAAAGTTATTTGTTTAAATAGGAAAAACAATCAGACCAAATACCAGTTTCTCAACTCAGAGGTTTTGGAGTATCTGGGCCTGAAACTTTCTATTGATCCTGTACATTGGTATCAAGACTATATTCTCTTAGCTCTACAGGAATCTAAGGAAAAAATGAGTAGTTGGGAATTTCTTCAGGTAAAATAAATTTATTTCAAATGTTTATAATCCCAAAAATGTTATACCCATGAAGAATGCTCCCCTTCCTAATTAAAAAGCCAGACCTGTGGCGATTCAATCAAGTCCTGAGATACTTCTTGTGGAGGGGGCGAAAATTGAGAATATAGCTAGATGTGTTATATCAGAAATACTCGAAAGGAGGTCTAGACTTACCAAGTCTGGAATATTATAATCTTGCTACTATACTTTGCTTTCCAATTGATTGGTTACTCCAATTATTTAAATTGTCTGATAGAGATCTCGTGGAACATTCTTGCTTTCCCCACGCCCTAGGATTTTTAGTTCATGCTCCAAATAAACTCTTAGGGAAGGAAATCTCTAATCATCCTCTATACAAAGATATTTTAATATCCTGGAGGAAAGTGATGAGAATCTTTGGCCATCCAACTAGTTTTTCTAAGTGGCTACCTGTTCAAGGGAACCATTTTTTCCGTTAGGCAATTTAGTCAATGTCTTTAAAATATGGTCCCCATTTAAAGATCTTATTCTTAAAGATTTTTTTGATTATAACTCAAAAAAAGTGTACAACTTCTCCGAATTTCAACAAATGAATCCAGTAGTTCAGAATAAACATAAATTTTATTTTCTCCAAGTAAAAAATTATGTTTATAAAACTCTAAAATTGGCCCCACAGATCTTTTTGGAACATCCCTTACTAGATTTTATTAAACCGGAAAATCTTCATTATCTAGTATTTATAAAATACTGAAAACAATGGAGAGAAAAGACAATACATCTAAGCTAGTCTCTTACTGGAAGGAGATTTTAAATACTACTGATCCTTTGGACCAATTTTTTTGGAGCCTAAAAAAAGTTCAGTCATTAACCCAATCAACTTATCTAAGGGAAGCTAAGTTTAGGTTATTCAATAAAGACTACTTAACACCGCAACGTGTGGCCAAATGGAATCCCAAAGTGAAGAATCAGTGCCCTAAATGTTCTTACATTGACCCAAATCTGGCTCATTTATTATGGGAATGTCCAAAGGTGAACCAGTTTTGGTTAAAAGTAGCCCATTACCTGTCTCAGGTGGTAGGACTTAGAGTGACTTTTTCGATTGAAGCTATAATTCTTCTTTTAGGTAACAGGGAATGGGGTATTAAAGAAAAATCTATTCTATTGGCTATATTATTGCTTAGGAAACTTCTGTTCGTTAACTGGACCACCCCCAGAGTACCTTCTATTAAGGAAACAAAAAATTTGCTAAAAAATGAGGTAATCTTAGCAGCCCAGACTATAGATTAGAAAATAAAAAAAAAATTCTAAAAATGTGGAAAGACTTCATTGTCTATCAAGACACAAGCTTTATAAACTATAAACAAAGAATTAGTAATGTAAAAATGTAGGAGGTGGGGGCAGAGAGGGAGTTCCTTTTTTTTTTTTTTTTTTTTTTCTTCCTTCCTTCCTCCTCCAAATTAATCTTGACCATTACGTCTAAGAGAAAAAGTACAGCTTAAAAGACCTTTTGTTATTTAGATTACAAGACTCTTGCAGTGCATCTCCTTTACATGTTTATTATTTAGTGTTGTATTTTTTTCTTTTTCATATCAATAAAAATAATAAAAAAATAAAAAATGATAACATTGGTGTTTTTATATTCCTCAATTACATGTACCCCGTGTTCCACAATACCTTATTTGCTGAACATATACTCATAGCTATAAAAAGGAGGGTTATATTTATGCCTATGGAGACTAATCATCATCTACCGGCTCCCTGACAGAAATCTTTTTTTTTTTTTTTTTTGCACTTACTATAAGGAGACCGTAAATCTTAGATATAACTATATTCACCATGTTTGTATTACCGAGTAATTCACACCATCTATTTTGAACATATGTTATGGTACTCCCTTATATCACTGCAACTATTAATATGCAATTTTATCTTGAATACCGTGATTGATGGTATTTGTAGCTCCAGTTGATTTTAGTAATGTTATTACATGGCTCCACATTTACTGAAGTAAAATTTGCAATGCATAATCTTCAAAGGTATAGAGTTAAACTAGTTTAAGGTACCTGGCGATTACTTCATAATATATGCATGTATTTATATCTTGTGTTAAACTGTGCCAATGCTACATCATAATTGTATATTAACTACAGCTATTTTATCTTCCACACATGTGGTCTCCATCCCACACACTAATCAACATTTCTTACAATGTCTCCTATAGGCTAATAAGCAAGAGTTACTGACAGGCTCAAGCTGCATATTCCCTTACATTTTAAAACCACTCATAAAAAGATAGGATATACAGACCCTCCCACATAATAATAGTGCTTAAACCATACTACCATAGAGTGTGAATGTCTTTATATAAGGTAAGTGTGTAGTCTAGCACACATATATATGCTCTACAATCTACCCATTTCCTCTGGGTCCCTAGACTACTACATATTCAAAGAACACTTTATCTCTAGTTCCCCTACATCTCGAGCCGCATGGTTAGAGACTCCATCTTAAGTCATAATTTACTCTGAGTCTCATTACAACTACAGACTTACACATGGAAGCATTCCTACACACTTCTCCCCTGTTAGAACAATATAATCAGCTGATATAGCAGCCCACAATCTCAAGTTCTCCCATAGCTTATGGGTAAGGATAGTTTGAGATTTTCATATTCCTGTTTAGGACATGTTTCATTGTGGTGGCCAAAACATTTTAAGAAAGTTAGTACCTTGGTCTGAGTCGCCTAGAGTACTTCGTATTGTATTCCCGGATCTGCGACCAGGACCCCAGAGCATAATCACCCACCTTATTTAACCTACCACTAGATCCTTGTTACAATGAAATGGTCCAGCTACCGCACAGTAGATGGAGCATCCCCTACCACACTTTACCAAAAACAGGTAGTTATTACTTTTCCATAGGTCCTTCACACCCATCACACATAACAGATTGGTCTTATCATAATCCTCATGTTGTCTAGATTAGACTTGGCCCCTCTTGTTTCAGTAATGTAGCTATGGCATTTAGAGTTACCTTAGATCCCAGAATATATCCCTACTATATAGACCCACTCCTCCTTCCCTCCTCCAAATTAAGAGTGTCTCTCGCACACTGATCTCCCTATTATACATACAAACCATATTACTACCCACTGCAACATATAGGAACACACTTTATAAATTTAACCCTTGGGTTCTTACCCCTTAGAAGGGTTTGAATACCCTTGAACATTGAGAAGCCTATATTCCATATACCTCAATAATAAGTTCGCCAAACTCATACACCTATACCATACTATGACCCGCTATACCATGTAGTGTCTGGTTTAAAGAAAAAGAGGTTTCTTCTATCTCTACACAGGTTACTCTTCTCCATCCTAATTGTTTCTCTCCTATTAGGTAACTTTGGATATTGAATAGGACAATCTATATTCGCTGTCGTAAACTTCTATTGTAGCATTTTATATTGTATGTAACCTGTGTGGACTGACAATTGAATGTTATCTTTTCTTTCAACCTCAATAAATACATTTTTTAAAATAAATTAAAGCTTTAATTAAAGGGTTTTGAAATGTATTATTTTACAAGCTAATGTGCATTTTAAATCTCCATTTTTAAAGATTTTTTATTATTCATGAACCTTTCTGTAAATTGCAATCATATACATCAAGATACAGTAAAAATAAAAATTCCAAAAAATAAGTTACTATGCTCAATGTTCTTTGCAGCAATCAACAAAAGTTTATAGTCCAGTAATATATACAAGAATTATATACGAAATATTAATTTGTTTAAACAAATATCTGATGGAGTCGTGGTATTTGCAGGAAATTTAAATATAACTTAACCAAAATGATCGCTGACATTTGCTAATCTTTGGAAACTATTTAAAGAGCAATTTAATAATTGTAATATAGACATGTCTTTCTATTCAAATAAAAAATAATAATATAGTTGTTTATAACTAAGAAATAAAATAAATTTCTTTATCCCGATTCAGATGATATTTTAATTTTATGTCACTTAACAATGAAAACGTTGCATTTCCTGACAGTTTTTTTGTAAAATGTAAGAACCCAATCTTTTTTCTTATATTGATAGAGAAAGAATCAAACATTGAAACTGTATTTTATCCAAAGCTTCTACAATCTCCAGTTTACAGTATTGTAACCTACAACATTGTAATATTCCAGAAAAAGGGTAAATATACAAGGGAACCGAATAAGACATGGGAAATGTTTGTTTGCACTTTGGTATGCTAGCGGTCTCCTCTGTAATTAGATAGAAAAAATATGAACATCTGGCAGTGGTCACAAGAGAAAGCAATTGCAAAAATGCAAATTAAACCTTTTAGCAGGTCCGTACTTAATTTAATTAGTTTGTATAAATAGCCATGTCATTACTAGCTGATAAAAGCAAAATAATATTTTGTATTGTTTTGTGTAAAAAGAAGAAACTACAATATTCAGATTTATATTATATATTTTGCTTCCACATAATAATACAGGGGTTAGATGACATACCAACCACCAATAAACCTATAATGACAATATCCTGAATGCATATAAATAAAAAAACAACACATATAAATAAAAAAATTAAAAAAAAGCTTTCAGTGATCCTCATCACCTATCAGGCAATCTCTCTCTCTAGTAAATATTGCAACAGGTTAACCCAGGCTATATACCTTACTATCTTGAACAATCAAGTGAGGAATTATGTTTAGAAATATCCTATATTGATTCTTATCAAATCTTTCTAAGTTTTGTTAAATCCTCCATCTCCTAAATTTAAAGATCCTTCAGAGGTTGTATTTACAACTGACCAGATGCAAAAAAAACTATTTAATTCCATGAAAAATGCTGGAGATGCAGTGGCCCTCAGAGTCATATGTCTAACATATAATGGCAATGTCGAACATAGTATCCTTTTGGACAGAGATTACAAAGGTAGGTTCTATTATGTTGGAGTCCCCTATATTGCAAGACCCATGTTTATGGTTATTTAACAAGAATCCAAAAAAATTCTCAACTTTTTAGAAAAAAATATTTAATATTTTCAGTAATAGTGCCAAAACTCTTAATGCATGAAATTGGAAATGCTCTGATATGCCCCACAATTGTACAATGGGTTCAAGAATGTTATAATAACTTAATCCTGGAGGAGGAATATGATATCAAATATAGATGTGTACCTTTTGTATGGCCAAATTAAAGCAAATTAAAGCCAATAGAATGTCAGTAGCTCTTATTCTATTGGCTATTCAAATCAGCCAATAGAATTACAGTAGCTCTCATCCGATTGGCTGATTTGAATTTGAAGGCTCAAATCAGCCAATAGAAATTCAAGGGACACCATTTTTAATCGCGTACCTGGAATTCCTATTCAGTGTACAGCGGAGATCGTATGAAGAGGATCCTCCATGCTCCATGGCTCCGCGGTCTTCAGTTCCAGCGTCGCCGATCTTCAGTTCCAGCATCACCGGTCTTCAGTTCCAGAGTGGGTGGTCTTCAGCTCTGCGGTCATCGGTCTTCAACTCCTCCGCTCCGCGCCGGCTGGTTCCTGGAAGAAGAGGAGGTCGCCGCTTGGAAGAAGACTTTACCACCTGGAACAGGACCTTCTCCGCCGGTCTTCAGGACAGGTAAGGAGCACTTGGGTGTTAGACTTAGGTTTTTTTAAGGGGGGATCGGGTGGTTTTTAGAGTAGGGGTGTGTGGGTGGTGGGTTGTAATGGGGGGGGTTGTTCTTTTTTTTACAGGTAAAAGAGCTGATTACTTTGGGGCAATGCCCCGCAAAAGGCCCTTTTAAGGGCTGGTAATAGAGCTGATTACTTTTGTAATTTAGGTTAGGGTAGGGAAATTTTATTATTTTGGGGGGCTTTTTTACTTTATTAGGGGGCTTAGATTAGGTGTAATTATCTTAAAATTCTTCTAATCTTTTTTTATTTTTTGTAATTTAGTGTTTTGTTTTTTTTGTAATATAGTTTAGTTTATTTAATTGTATTTTAGTTTAGATAATTGTAGTTTATTTAATGAATTTATTCATAGTTTAGTGTTAGGTGTAATGGTAACTTAGGTTAGGATTTATTTTACAGGTAATTTTGTAATTATTTTAACTAGGTAGCTATTAAATAGTTATTAACTATTTAATAGCTATTGTACCCAGTTAAAATAAATAATTACCTGTAAATTAAATATAAACCCTAAAATAGCTGCAATTTAATTATTAATTATATTGTAGCTATCTTAGGGTTTATTTTATAGGTAATTATTTAGTTTTAAATAGGATTAATGTAGTTAATAATATTAATATTATTTAGATTTATTTAAATAATAATTAAGTTAGGGGGTGTTAGGGTTAGACTTAGGTTTAGTGGGTAATATAGTTAATATAGGTGGCGGAGGTGTAGGGGGCTCAGATTAGGGGTTAATATAGTTAATATAGGTGGCGGCGGTATAGGGGGCTCAGATTAGGGGTTAATATAATTAATATAGGTGGCGGCGGTGTAGGGGGCTCAGATTAGGGGGTAATATAGTTAATATAGGTGGCGGTGGTGTAGGGGGCTCAGATTAGGGGGTAATACATATAATATAGGTGGTGGCAGTGTAGGGGGGTCAGATTAGGGGGTAATACATATAATATAGGTGGCGGCGGTGTAGGGGGGTCAGATTAGGGGGTAATACATATAATATAGGTGGCGGCGGTGTAGGGAGGTCAGATTAGGGGGTAATACATATAATATAGGTGGCGGCGGGATCCGGGAGCGGCAGTTTAGGGGTTAATACATTTATTGTTAGGAGTGAGAGGGGGGATTGCGGATAGAGGGGTATACATGTCGGGCTATTTTGGGGAGGCGTGTCAGACAGTTACAGGAGATTTAAGACTTTAGTTAGTTTTTTTATGCGGCGGCAGTTTCTAAAGTGCCGTAAGTCACTGGCGACTCCAGAAATTTGTACTTACGCTTATTTCTGGACATCGCTAGTTTGTCTGACTTACGGCACTTTAGCAACTGTCGGCGCCTTATATGTGATAGCCCGATGTGCGAGGTGAAACTACGGGCGGCACAAGTTTCCACGCTTGCGCCAAAACCTGCGCCGTATATCGGATCGCGCCCATCATGCCTATATTAATGAACTATTTGGTTAAACCGCTACTTTTACCATTTAATTAATTAATACATTGTTTTCAATGTATTGTTTTTCTCTGGTAGGCGGTAGTTGCTAAAGTGTGTTAAATTTCAAGGAGTGCATACTTATACAGTGACTACGGTGCAAAAGGGGTACGTCTAGCTTTTGGTCTCATTGAGGGTAGGAAAGTCTGTTTTTTAAGAGGAAAATCTTATTTAATTAATTTAAAAGGTGAATTATATTACTAAACTAGTTTGAAATAGGCAAACTGTATTAAAAATGCTACTGTCTGGGAATCCAGCTATAAAATACTAGACAGGTGGTGTCTTGCAGTGTGTGTGTGTGTGTTGGGGGGTAGTTGTGTGATTCAGTTTTGGAAGGTATGTTTACATTTTTACTTTTATTCCAAAGACACACACATTATTTAATTTCTACTTTTAAAAAAACATATACCATTTTTAAATTATGTTCTCTCTTATTAGTTTCCTTTAGGTAGATTAGTACATTTACATATATTACCTATCTACATTGTTGTCAATTATAGAGCTTTTTTTTTAAAGGTTTTAAACTGGCATTACTTTATAGATAGTAAACAAATGAACATTGAATTAATGACACAAATGTTTTATTTTTTTTTAAAAAATTCAGCTTACAGTAGCTATACAACCTACGGAAATAAAGTAACTGAAATGGGGGCGGAGCTAACCGTCAAGCTAGTCAGACGTGTATTGAGGTAGCTCTCTACATAACTTCCTTAAAAAAAGCCCTAGTTTATCATATAGTTGGAGTCAGAGAAGTTCTAATAATATTATATTGCACCAAGAGCCTAGAGGTGTTCCTGAGGGAGGGGGCTTCTACCCCGAAATTGAGACAGATAACTTTTACATAGTCGGAGCCTCCCCACGACGTAGCTGCCGCTGACGGAGCCTGCAACTAAAAACTTGATCCTTGTAACCCACAGCCACAGGACTCGTTGCAGCCTTAAAGTTGCCCTCTGGAGGGTCGTGGTTCCACTCCGGAGTAACAACATAACACCTTGTATGCGGCCTAGGTCATACACGAGGCCTACCTTCTTATCCTGTACCCGGGAAGTTACCTTGGGAAGGACACCTCTCGCACCCTCCTCCACAGAGACTGAGTATCCCAGAAAACTGTAGAGAAGTCCTCAGAGACTGTTCCTGGCGCGAACACGCAAGCCATTTTTGTTATGGAGTTATTATGCAAATAATGTGACTCTGTTTGTTTATGGTAATATTGCATTGCCTTATACTTCCTGTTTCCTGTTCCTACCTCTGACCTGGATGTAGTTCTTTAGTTCAATATGATTCCTCACACTAACTGCTTGTAGTGTCTTTATTTCTATACATGAAACATGGTGTCAGAAGTAACTAAAATCAGGACTGAGCCTCTTGTTTGGAGAACAGCAGCTTTAAGATACAGCACAGCTTTGTGAGTTACAGCCTAAAACGTTTTTTTTTCTTTCTTCTGATATTTGAGAGCTTAGAGACTTAAAGACAATATGACTGCCATGAATTGTATACCTCCCCCAGAGGAAATGAGAATCAGTGGGGATTGCAGCAGCAATTGGGAAACTTTCAGAGCTGAGTTTGAAGATTATTCCCTGGCTACAGGGTTGAATGAGAAATCTGCAGCAGTGCAGGCAGCAACTCTGAGAAGGGTCATGGGCAGTGAATACAGGCATGTGTATAAGCATAATCTGACCCTCACAGCAGAGCAGAAAGAGAATGTTACAGCCATTTTAGATGCACTGGAAGCTTATTTTAAAACTGCTAAAAATGTTATATATGAAAGGTATGTGTTTGGATGCTGCAAACAAGAAGAGGGAGAATCTCTTGATAACTTTGTTACACGCTTGAGAGAAAAGGCAGCAACTTGTGAATATGGTACACTAAGAGATGAATTAATAAGGGACAAAATTGTTCTTGGTGTAGCTAGTGAGAGCACACGCAGGCGTCTACTAAGAGAACATGACTTAACTTTAAACACAGCCATTGAAAAATGCCGTACAGCAGAGCTCACTGACAGACGTCTAAAAGTTATGGAACAGGACAGACAGCAGACCGACAGCATAAACATTGCAATGCAGCGACAACACATAAGCAAACCGCAGCAACAACGCCGCCAGTTTAGCACAAATACTGCAAACCCTACTGCATTCAAATATTGTGGGACTGTGCATCAAAGAATTAAAGAGCAATGTCCAGCTTATGGGAAGTCTTGTAGGTCTTGTGGAAGAACAAATCACTTTGCTAATGTTTGTTTGTCTAGTAAAAGACAGCCATCACTAGGAAAGTTACACACCATTGAGAACACATCTGCATATGAGGAAGAGCCACACTCAGCTGAAGTGATATACAGTAGTGAATTGATCGGCACTGTGCAAGCCAGAGGAAAGAAATGGTTTGTCACTTTAACTTTAAATAAAAAGTCCCAATCCTGCCAGCTCGATTCAGGAGCAACATATGATGTAATGTGTTTGAGAGACAAAATGATGTTAGCACCAGAAGTACGTCTACTGCAAAGTGACACCAGACTAAAGTTATACTCAGGTGAGCTTATGAAATCTCTAGGACTCTTCAGGACAGAATGTGCCATACGTGGAAGGACACACAAGCTAGAGTTTGAAATTGTGGAAGCCTGCCAAAAGCCACTGTTATCCGGCTCAACCTGTGAGTGTCTAGGGCTGATGCATTTCTCTATCCCCGCAGAGCTCAACGTGATAGACAATCAATTCAAAGGGCCCTTGACAAAACATTTGCTATTAAAGGAATTCAGTGATGTTTTTACTGGGCCAGTAGAATCTGTACCAGGGGAAGTTCATTTTGACCTTGACATGAGTGTCCCTCCAGTACAATGTGCACCGCGCAATGTGCCAGTGGCCATAAAACAGGCAGTTAAGGCGCAGCTTGACCAGTATGAGGCTGATGGACATTTAGCAACAGTGACTGAACCAACTGATTGGATAAGTAACCTGGTGATTGTAAAGAAGCCTGAGAAGTTAAGAATATGCATAGATCCCAGATTCTTGAATCAGACACTGAGGCGATCTCACTACATCATGCCAACTCTCGAGGATGTTTTGTACAAGCTGCCTAAGGCACGTCTGTTCACGCTTGTTGATGCCCGTGATGCATTTTTACAATGTAAGTTGGATAATGCAAGTAGCTACATGACAACCTTCTGGACTCACTGGGGCAGAAAAAGATGGCTCAAGTTGCCTTTTGGAGTATCAGTTGCACCAGAGGTGTATCAACGTAAACAACATGAACTATTGGCTGGACTCAGTGGTATTGAACCAATAGCTGATGACATCCTTGTGGTTGGTTGTGGGGACACAGATAGTGAAGCAGAGCAAGATCATGATGGCAAATTATTAGAACTAATGAATCGTTGTAGGCAGGTGAAACTAAGACTTGGCATGAAAAAACTGCAATTCAAGGTCAAAAAGGTCCGCTTCCATGGGCACATACTATCCTTTGAGGGTTTGAAGGCTGACCCAGAAAAAATCAGAGCTATACTGGATATGCCACAGCCAGTGAATGTGAAATCCCTGCAGCGCTTCATAGGATTTGTTACCTACCTATCAAAATTCCTACCACACCTATCAGAGGTTTGCGAGCCATTGAGAAGGCTTCTGGACAAGGATGCAGTTTGGCATTGGCTTCCTAAGCATGATAATGCAGTGCAGGACATCAAACGTTTGGTCACAGATACACCTGTCCTGAAGTACTATGATGTGACAAAACCTGTAACTATTCAAAGTGATGCAAGCAAAAGTGGACTAGGGTGTTGCCTATTGCAAGCTGACCAGCCTATCGCTTTTGCTTCAAGGGCACTGACCCTTACTGAGCAAAACTATGCACAAATCGAAAAGGAATGTCTGAGTATTGTGTTTGCCTGCTAGCGCTTTCATCACTACCTCTATGGTCGTGACGAGATCACTGCAGAAACTGACCATAAGCCTCTGATATCTATTTTCAAGAAACCACTTTTGTGTGCACCAAAACGTCTACAGAGCATGTTGCTCACATTACAAAATTATTGCCTAAATGTTGTCTATAAACCTGGACCTGAAATGTACATTAGTGACACTCTTAGCAGAGCTACAGCAGCAAGTAGTTCACCTGAGAGTGCACAACACACAGTTTGCAGTGTTCAACAGTATCTGGATGTCCTGTCGCAGATTAATCATTCAGACTATTTAAACGTCACAGACCAACGATTGCTTCAGATAAGACAGCACACAGAAATTCACGAGAGTTTGCAAGCACTTAAATATGTTGTTCTGAATGGTTGGCCAGATTCAAAGGCAGAGGTGCCATTAATTGTAAGAGAATATTGGACTTTCCGAGATGAAATCGTCATTCAGGATGGTGTACTGTACAAGGGGTCAAGGGTCATCATTCCTAAATCATTAAGATTGGAGATGCTGACACGTATTCATGCCAGTCACATTGGTGGTGAAGCATGCTATAGACAGGCACGAGATACCCTATATTGGCCTAACATGCAAAATGAGATCAGAGACTTTGTTAGCCGTTGTTCAGCATGCAATGAATATGCGCAGGCACAACAGAAAGAACCCATGATGTCACATGTGCTGCCCATACGGCCTTGGCAAATTGTAAGCATGGATTTACTGAATTATGCTGGGCAAGATTTTCTACTAATCGTTGATCACTATTCTGACTTTTGGGAGATTGAGCTTCTTCCTGACCTGTCTGCTGAAACTACAATCAAGCATTGTAAAGCACAGTTTGCATGTCATGGACAGCCAGACAGGGTAATCTCAGATAATGGACCTCAGTTTGCATGTGAGCAATTCAGACGGTTCTCTACAGATTGGGGGTTTGAGCATCTTACCTCTTCCCCGTGGCACCCTCAAGCTAATGGCAAAGCGGAATCAGCTGTAAAGATAGTGAAGAATCTTTGCAAAAAAGGCCAAGTATGAAGGTAATGACCCATGGAAAGCCATACTACATTGGAGGAACACTCCAACTGAAGGCATGGACAGCAATCCTGTACAGCGCTTGATGTCAAGGAGGCTGAAGACTTCATTGTCAGTGGCAAATAAATTACTTGAACCTTGTGTGGTATCAGGGGTACTGGAGAAGCTACAACGGAGGAAACAGATCTCCAAACTGACATACGATGTGTCTGCCAAAGATTTACCTGAACTAAGCATTGGAGAGCCAATCCGTATGAAGCCACTCCCTGGTGACAGGACTGGTCGCTGGAGACTGGGTACCTGTGTTCAGAGGGTTGCTCCTCGCTCATATCTTGTGGATGCGGAAGGCAGTCTCTACCGCCGCAACCGAGTGGACCTGCGAGTGGCAGAACATCTCACCACACAAGCCTATAAGCATCCGGCACTTGAGGATTCTGAGGCTCTCAATGCACCTAGTCCTACTGTACCACATAAGCAAGGCAGAGACAATACTGCTGTCATATCAGAAGGATACAATGAGGATGCCATAATGCAGCCTCTTATACCAGCAAGTTCTTCCATGCCAAACACACCAGCAGGGAAAGAGGGCAGCTCCTTAAAACCTTCTGGAGCTGAACAACTTCACCCAGGCAAAATCCCTGTGGCCTTGCGTAGTGGTCGAGTTTCAAGACCACCAGATAGACTCAATCTGCAGTGTATCTACCAGTAATGTAGTATGTTATGTTTAAGACTGATCAGGATCTGTTTTAGGTAAATTGTTAGCAAATTTTGGATTGAATGTAAAAAGGGGAGATGTTATGGAGTTATTATGCAAATAATGTGACTCTGTTTGTTTATGGTAATATTGCATTGCCTTATACTTCCTGTTTCCTGTTCCTACCTCTGACCTGGATGTAGTTATTTAGTTCAATATGATTCCTCACACTAACTGCTTGTAGTGTCTTTATTTCTATATATGAAACAATTTTGTGCAGAATCCTCCCAGCACTGTAACGGCCTTCAACTACCCAGGCCCCAGAGAGCAGCCCTCTACTTGAGACTTCTGGCAGCTGGTAAGAGCTTCATACTTGCCCCTACTTGTTACAAATGACTCGCTCTGCAGTCCACTCCTGTACAACTCTATAGATGTTACACGTGGCTGCTACGGCCTTCACAGCCTGTGTCACGAATTCCCATCTACTGCACCCCTCACCTGACTCAGGGGTTTTTCTCCATAATAGCCCTTTGCACTCCGCTACACTAATCACTCTGCCCTTGCCTCGGCTACTCAGATCTTGACAATAAAAGAAAGAAAACAATAAAAGATAAACAAGAGAAATACCCTCCATAATTACAGTAACTTAAGTTGTGCGAAAAGGCCATAGTGTGCAGACAAGAGACAGGGACAAGATATCACTAGGGAAGGGAAAAAGGATCTGCAACTGTGTAAATCTGACCCCCTGAAACACCCTGCATTGTTATACTTTATTCCACGTGTTTGACTGCTTTGGACTCTCTGCAATAACATCTCTGTCCTAGACCTTAGGCTCATCTATTGAAGCCTCTTCCCTTCCATTTCCCACTGAGGCCCTCTCGGTGGGTCATATCCACTTTCCATTTCCCCACATCGTCATTAGGTGACACCTGCCCAAGGGGAGAGGCTACTCTACTCTATACTCTGGAAAATAGGACTTTCTTCTCGACTTAAGATGTGCTAGAGGATGGCCTAGTGGGGTGGATGTGCACACGGGAGGAGTGAGATCAATAATCCCAATTATTTACATATGAGGAGAGGCATTCTATCCCAACAAAGCGGAGTTGTGCCCAGTTCTGGCTGTATATAAATACCCTGTTATGTCCCAGTCTAATAAGAAAAAGTCTAACTCTGCGGGACCTCCCAGAAGGACTGTTACAGACCACTTTAAACATACCACCAGAGACGAATGCCACTCTTCTCTAGAAGGGGCCCTATCTATGGAGGACCCAGAGACTGACGCTACTCTTGGAGTCAGTACTTGCGAAGCTCCCCCTTTGGATAACATCGCAGACAGCATAGTGGAACCCTTTCTCAGCGAATGAATAGCCTTCAAGACTCTCTGACTAAAGCCATTAAAGGATCTGCAGCAGAATTATGCAGATATATAGCGGCAATTGGAGAACGAACAGAGGCGCTAGAGAGGAAACAAGAGGATCTTGCTGTAGATCAGGAGCACTTATTGTCTTACTCTCAGAATCTGGCTATCCAGATCTCAGATTTGGAACTGAAACACTCTGACCTGGAAGACAGATCCAGAAGAAATAACTTGAGGTTCAGAGGAGTTTCTGAAGAGATTTCCATGACTGAGCTAGACAAGTTTATCAGTGACTTTGTACACAATTTCTCACGGATATGGATGCACCAAGTTTTCTTCTAGACAGGGTCCATCGTACTCCAAGACCCCGGAACATATCTGCAGATAATCACAGGGATGCCCTGGCTAGGATCCACTTCTTCATGCATAAGGAAAAGATTCTAAGAGAACTAGCTAATAAACCAGCTATGCCTGAAAAATTCCAATCCATCTCAGTGTTCTCATACCTCTCTCAGTTCACTTTACAGAGGAGACGATCCTTCACTCCATTCACACAGGTCCTGCATCTACACAATGTAATGTATCGGTGGGGATACCCTACCAAGCTCATTGTCAATAGAAATGGGACGTTGTATACCGTCTCTAACTTCAATGATGGCATGTACCTACTCAAAAAATGGGACCGTAGGAGGACTGGAGCCACCCTGGGTGTTCCAGACCAGCCTCATCAACTCCAAGCTTCAGCCCCAGAATGGGCACGCCTCCTGCAAAGATCCACTTTGGGGCAAAGGCCAAAAGATGCTCAAACAGCCTCTCCACCCAATCTTTCAGAAAAGGACACTTAATCTGAGGGACTCTTGCTTTGATTTGGACATTAGTAATCCCTATAGATATTTAGAGAACTATATCTCTCTTTGTAAGTGTTGATAATTGAGAAAGTTCTCATTTACTATTTCATGTCCCAAGTGAGGTAGGCTCATGTGTCCGCTGTTGCAGTATTTGCTCTCTCTGTAAATTATGTTGAATGTAATGTATTATTTTCAGCACTTGTAATAGAGCCTATCCCCTATAATGTTTGTTGATGTTCTCATTAACCCCAATGTACCAATGTTTTAATGGTTCATGTTTAATTGTTGCTCCCTTGGGTCTTGAGGCCCCTGGCCATTCAGAGATAAAACCTCTGGAGCCCTGTGGGGTGTACTAGGTCAAAGGATTAGAAAATATCTAGAGGGGAATGTAAAGTCTTTTAACCGAGGTCAGTCTTTAGCTAGCCAACTCCTTTTCACCTATTCAGTTACCCATTTAAGGGGGATTGGGACCCCACTCAAACCCAATAGGTGGTGTAACATGCTTAGAGCACTAATATGTCAGAGCTCCATCTAGCTGAACTGGAACTACAGGGAGATACATATACCTCTCACTTAGAAACACACGCTCTCTACCCTATTGACAGCTTATCCAGTGATCCTGTTTAGCCTCCTAACATTCGCCTCGGCGAGAGCAGCGGCCACTATTAGCTGATCATGCCACTTCACAGTGCAGAAGCACCCCCCCCCCTGTAATGGCTTGGTACCTGAACATCAGAACATATTCTTTCCTTTGTAATTATAGTTCTCATTTTAGTTGGGATTGTCTCCTATGTTAATTTAGAGCCAAAAGGCTCCATAATGTCCCCATCCCTCCTCCCTTGTGGCCCCTCAACTGCCCCCATTTGAAGGCCACTCTGTAGTCTATGTTGTAGATTTTCCCACTGTACCCCCCCCAATTTTATAATTCTCATTTTGATGAGATCAAGGAATTAGATTACCCCTTGGTAACTCTACTAGTTCCTTGTTAGGCGGTGAATAGAGCCGCCAAGTCCTATAAAAATTGAGCTGGTTAGGTATAAGATTTTCTCTACTTTTATCTTTAACCTGTGCTGTCTTTTGTCCTTTTGTTATACAATTGCTTGTATGCCTATTAGCCCTATCAAGGGTATTCCTTACTACATAGATAGCTGAATGCCTAGCTTGCCACTGCTTCAAGTGCTGACTGCACGACGACACTCTCAGGTAGGTGGAGAGAGTCTTTTCCCTCTATCTCCTCTTGCTCTTCCTTTTCTTTTCCTATCTCTTGTCCTTCTCTCATTCACTCCCTCCCTCTACCCCTCCTCCTCCCCTATCATGCATCAGAGAATGGACACTCTCACTTTTGCATCACTAAATTGTAAGGGTCTAAACTCTTCTACAAAGCGCAGCCTCCTAAACAATTATATGCATTCCAACAGAGTTGGAACTGTATGTGCTCAAGAAACCCGTTGGCTATGCACTACACCTCTAATTTTTAAGTCTACACACTAATTTTTAAGTCTACACACTATACTCATTTTGTCTCAGCCTCACACTCTGATAAGTCGAGAGGAGTTGCCATTTTCATTCATAAATAAGTTAGCTTCAAAAACATATATTTGGAATCGGATCCAGAAGGCAGGTTCCTTGTTTTAATTTGTAAATTAGATAACCAACTTTTCACACTTGTCAATATATATGCCCTGAACCAAAATCAGCCTAGATTTCTCAAGACGCTACTTCAGAACATTGATAGACTTAAGTCGGGAACTCTACTAGTCGGGGGGGACTTTAACATGATTTGGGACCCCTCCCTAGATAAAAAAGTAAGTGCAGGTAAAACTATTTATTCTTATTCAATTACCACAGCAAAACAATTTAGAGATATTATTTCACAATACAACTTATATGATATCTGGTGAGCATGCCATCCCAAATCTAGAGACTACACATTTTTCTCCAGACCACACAGCTCTTATTCACAGACACATGGACTCAAATAAAATTTGTGAGACCACAATTAGATCTTGCTCTTGGTCTGACCATGACGCCCCGATACTCTCCTTTGACTCTAATCTGAACACCTCAACTTGCCCGAGCTGGAGATTGCCAGGCCACCTCTGGTCAGACAAAGCCAGTCCAACCCAGGAAGTGTCCTCTGAGGTTAAAGCACTCCGTAGTCAGATTAAATAACTAGAAATCAAACGGATCCAAGAGGCGATGCATAGGTTTAAACAGCTCCTCTATTATCATGGGAATAAAGTATCTACACTCCTGGCGCGTTCCTGCATCCTTTCTATAGAAGGGGAGGGCCGGCGGGTTATGTCCCCAATAGATATAGGGGAGGCCTTCGCGGCCTACTATTCAGAACTATACAATCTCTATAACACTGAATCCAAAGACCCTACTCTCCGGACAAAAATAAGAGATTTCCTTAAAAACTTAGGACTCCCTACCCTAATGGTGGATAATGTAGACTCACTTCTAGCCCCACTTTCCACCACAGAGTTAAAGGGAGCTATTGACCAGCTTAAAAATGGTAAATCCCCGGGGCCAGATGGATTCCCGGCTATGTTTTATAAGACCTTCCGGAAAATTCTCTCACCACTCCTACTTCAGGCCTTCTCAGAGGCTAAGGATAGTGGTTCTTTTAGAAGTGAACTATTGGAAGCCACAATCCTCACCATACCAAAGCCTAACAAAGACCTATCTCAATGCAGCAGTTTTCATCCCATTTCACTCATCAACATTGACGTAAAACTCTATTCAAAAATTTGGGCCAACAGATTACGTCTCCTCACCCCTGCATTACTTCATCCAGATCAGATAGGGTTTACATGGGGCAGAGAGGGCCCGGATAACACCAAGCGAATATTAAACATCTTTACCGAAGCGAATAGACTAAAGATGCCCATGCTGGCCCTGTCTTTAGATGCATAGAAAGTGTTTGACAGGGTCTGATGAGAATACTTATCGGAGGTGTTATTGCAGTTTGTATTCCCTGATACTACTATTGCAGCCATTCAAGCCTTATACAATTCCCCGTGTGCTAGGGTCAGGGGGCTCGGATTTTGTTCATCAGATTTCCCTATCACTAACAGGATGAGGACGGGCTGCCCTCTCTTGCCCACAATATTCGCTTTGGCAATTGAACCTCTAGCCCAGGCTATTAGGCAGTCGCCTATAAAATGAGGTGTTCCTTTAAGTCATTGAGAGTGGAGGAGGAGAAAAAATAGCACTATTCGCAGACGATATAACTCTCTTTATAATGTATCCTCTGGGCTCACTTCCAGCACTATTTGATCTTATCACCCAGTTTGGATCTCTGAGCTTCTATAAGATTAACATTTCCAAAACAGAAGCACTGCCCATACATATCCCACAATTTAAGTTTGAGATCCTTCAGGACTCTTACCAATTTAATTGGGCATCAGAGACTATCACTCACTTGTGGGTTCAACTGGGCCCCGATATCAACACAGTGAGGGAGAAGAATTATGATAAACTCATACAGGAGACTAGGGGTCTGCTCAACTCTTGGACCTTCTGGGAGGTTTCGTGGTTGGGGCGCATAGCATCGGTTAAAATGTCAATTTTTCCAAAGATACTTTACTACTTCAGGTGCCTCCCGATAAATCTACCTAGGGACCTCCTAGAATGATTCAATGCTCTGATCATGAAGTACGTGCGGCAGGGGAAGAAAGCTAGAATTTCCAATAAAACATTACAAAACCTTTTCATCTTGGTGGAGTCTGTCTCCCTAACCTTTACATCTACTATGAGGCTACTCGTCTCACCCATATCTCTCATTGGGGTTCTGTGGACAGCCCACAGGGCTGGAAAAAAGTTGAGCAGTTCTCTCTCACACTAGGAATCACCCTGGGTGACCTACCCTGGATTCTGGACTATCAAGTTAACCGATTAAATATACAAAATGGTATCATTAGACAAAACCTGGTAATTTGGAAATCTATTAGACACTATACTGAGATAGCCCCCCACCCTTCCCCATTTCACTATATTTTCGTCCTACTGCGTGGTCTTCCGAATTCGCATGCTGCACAGTGGAGAAAATGGGATCTTTCTCATGTCTCTGACCTCTACCAACAGAACACACTACAGTTAGCTGACCCATTACCGGAGGGGAGAGACTCTCTGCCTTCATGTTTTCATTTTGAATGTCTTAGAATGTCTTAGACTTCAAAAGTTCCTCATTAGCTGGGGGTTCCCGAACTCAGACAACATTCTGTTTGGGAGGAGAGGTGGCAGTCGGGCTTGACCCAGGCTCGGCCTCTTTCTGTCCACTATAGTTTAATCATGAAGGATGTAGCGGCGGGAGATGTCTGGCAGTTGAAGATCTAAAATGTACAATCTCTGACAATACCTGATCGCAGGCCTTCTCACTCACTAAGAACACACTACACTGTACTAATTCGATAGAACTTTATGTTAAAATCTCACTTAGATGGCATTACACTCCCCTACGACTGGCACAGATGTCCTTGACTCCTACTGGAGAATATGGGACTTGTGGTTCTTCAGACAGGAGTCTACAATGAGTCAGTAATGTCCCCACACAATTCTATTTTTAAAGTCAAATATAGGCACAGTATCAATGAGTAAAGATAGGATAGAGGAGGTAATGTATATAGCCTTGGTGCTGCCCCTTTAAATTAATATAAAAAAATAGGAAAAGGAAATGGGAGAGTATAGAGGGGATATTAAGCACTCTTACACCTATCACTTGTAATAAGCTGTAAAATTACAGCATGAAATATTTGCTAGCGAATAATAAATGTATATACTGGTATTAAAACCTATAATCTTTATTAAGGTATTTATTTAAAAATTAATGACTAAGGTGATAAACATCACCTATCATCACCTATCATTACCCACACAGATATATTACCTAAAGGTACACCACAATTACTGCACTGCTGCTATCATGTCACCCCCCTGTATTCCTGGCCGATATCAGGAACCGTCGGCTTCAGGTGCCAGGGGCAACAGTTAATGCAGCAAAAATAATTAAAAGTGGTATAAGTTAAGTAAAAAAAGTAGTTTAAAAACAAGTTGAATTACACAAACATGTTTCAGCTGTTGCACAGCCTTTCTCAATGTGATTCAGCAAGTGAACTGACAAACCTGATTCACTGCCAGGTGCTGCCTTTTAACCCCTAGGTAAGGAGATGCTAAACCAATCAGCTGAAGGCTGTAGTGCATGCCTCTAGGATAACCTATCAGTGTCCACAGTTTATCTGAGTCCTAGTTGTGGTTGGTAACAGTCTCCTAATTGGATGAAAATTGTCACAGTCTATTCCTCTCATAAATTACTATTCAGTACACACCTCTGAAAAAAAAACAAAAAAAAACTGACTATTATTGTATAAGTCTTCATTCAATGATATGTACTCCTATGTAATCATAACATTAACTATTTGTTGACATATATTCCATAGCATCTGAAAAACTGCTGTTAGTATAGAATATATAATTTCAGCTACTAATACCAATGAATACATTATGGATATATTATCCTTACTTATGTATTTGTCAGTTATTGAAATCATATAAGGCTTCATATCTTTCCAAATTGGGTCGGTGTGTTGATTATGTGATATAGTCAGATCTGTATAATTTTAATTATCCTGGGGATACGCATGAATATTTGAATAAATAATAATTATAAATACACATTTATAGGAAGTATGCACCATATGAATTTATAGCTTCATGAGCTAAAGTGATATGAAATATGTGTGTGCAGTATGCACAAGTTAACTTATTCAATTCACTCTACATTATTATAGCTCCATGAAGTGGCTCTCACAGTCAAATTTATTATGTGTTTAACACGCTCAGATAGGGACTTTTTTAATCTTGTCAATTCTAAGCATTGTACACTTTTCATGGCATAATGGAAAGTCAATTCGGGTTGCATACCCTATATTAAGGGTTTACTATCTACTAAATCATGATATGTATATCATCATAAATTTCTCTTCCCAGAGTTATCCTAATTGCATATTCTCAATTACGGATTAAAAAATAATAAGATGATGCATTGATACAATATACAGTGGAAAACAACTATCATTCTGGATTAATATATACAATCCCATATTAATGTCAGATGGGTGTAGCTATTCATCCACCAATGTAGTAATGTTTATATCATAGTGGGTCCCCTGTGTATAATTCACCCATATTACCCGCATATGGAAATGAATATTTGCCCACATATATAGTAATATGTTCATGTAATAGTCCACTATGTAATAAGTATCTTAGATTAGTAGTTTACAAATAAACCCAGAAATTATTATTTTCATTCATGCCATGGGGCATCACAGAGTTTAATTTAAAAATCCATCTGTCTTCTTGTTTAAGTAATATTTGTTCGATGTTCCCTCCTCTAATCCCAGGTTTAGTAGTTTCTAATCCCCAGCATTTGAAAGACTTAGTGTTGCCATTATGGTGTTGTAGGAAGTGTCTCGCTACACTAGTTAATTTCTTGCCTCTCTCTAGAGTCTTACTGGCAGATCTAATATTGCTCATGTGCTCTATCATTCTTGTGCTGAGGCATCTGGTCGTCATTCCTACGTAAATTAAATTACATTCGCACGATACACAGTATATAACATTGGTGCTTTTGCAGTTAATATGACTGTTGATTATCCATTTTTTATGGAATCTGTCAAATATAAACTTCTTTTTTATCATATGTGGGCATACACTACAATCTCCACAAGCGATTGATCCTTTATATAAGGGTAATTTTTTCGCATTTCTGGAGAAGTGACTGGTTGTTAGGCAGTCACTTAAGTTGTTTGCCCTTCTATATGTAAAGAGTGGTTTATCAGGAATGACAGTTTCCAATATTTCATCTGCTTTTAAAATATGCCAATGTTTCTGAACAATGCTGGAGATGAATTGACTCTGATTGGTATATGTAGATATAAACCTGAGAGAATTGCAAGATTCTTTATTATTAGGTTTTAAAAGTTCAGCTCTATCTCTTCCTAAGGCTCTATTGTACGATTTGGCTAGAGCTTTCTTAGTGTAACCTCTTTGTAGTAGCCTCAACCTCAAGTCGTTTGCTGCTTTCTTGAAGGATTCTACAGAGGAACAGTTTCTGCGAATTCTGAGGTATTCCCCCATGGGTAGACTTTTGATGGTATTGGGATGGTGGAAGCTGTCAGCACTTAATATATTATTTGTAGATGTTGGTTTTCTATAGGTGTCTGTCTCCAGGTAGCTTTCACTCTTTCTGATAGTGATATCAAGAAACTCCAATTTGTGTTTGTCATTATTCATGGTAAGGAACAATCCTAAAGGATTCTTATTTAGGGTGGCAATAAATTCTGACAACAATTCTGTGGTTCCCTCCCACACAAAGAAGATGTCATCTATATACCTGGACCAGTGGGTGATGAATTGTGTGAACCGATTATTAGTATCATGAAATACTACGGTTTCTTCCCACCAGCCCAGGTATATATTGGCATACGTGGGGGCACAGGATGTCCCCATCACTTTCCCACAAGTTTGCAAATAAAACTTGTCATCAAACACAAAATAATTGTGTCCTAGTACAAATTCCAATAATTTTATTAGGAATTCTTTAGTTTCATTAGATAATGACTTGTTTTTTTTAACAAAAAATATGATACAGCCTTGCATCCCCATTTGGTGTCAATACTAGTATAAAGTAGTTCAACTTGTTTTTAAACTACTTTTTTTACTTAACTTATACCACTTTTAATTATTTTTGCTGCATTAACTGTTGCCTCATGCTACCCCTGGCACCTGAAGCCAACGGTTCCTAATATCGGCCAGGAATACAGGGGGGGTGACATGATAGCAGCAGTGCAGTAATTGTGGTGTACCTTTAGGTAATATATCTGTGTGGGTAATGATAGGTGATGTTTATCACCTTAGTCATTCATTTTTAAATAAATTCCTTAATAAAGATTATAGGTTTTAATACCAGTATATACATTTATTATTCGCTAGCAGATATTTCATGCTGTAATTTTACAGCTTATTACAAGTGATAGGTGTAAGAGTGCTTAATATCCCCTCTATACTCTCCCATTTCCTTTTCCTATTTTTTGATATTAATTTAAAGGGGCAGCACCGAGGCTATATACATTACCTCCTCTATCCTATCTTTACTCATTGATACTGTGCCTATATTTGACTTTAAAAATCGTATTTTCTTAGTGGAAAAACCACATTCAATTTAATATTTGAGCATGTATCTTATTAATGCTAGATTGTGAATAATTTATAATGGCATCCTTTAATTTGGGTGATGAAATGTTAAAATGGTCTGAAGATATAAAAAATCTGACTGCTGATTTAAAAAATAAAAATACCAAAGATAATGATATTTCTGGAGAATGGTTCCAATCTTTAAATAATCTTAAGAAAATAAGAAAGAAGCAGATAAAGAGACAATGGAACATTGGCATGTTTAATTTCTATACAGATAGTAAAGTAATCCCTAGAGGCCTTCGCCTTAAAATGTTTCCTAAATTCCAAAATTTAAAACCTGAATTAAAAACAAAGTGGGAAGACGCTTTAACAGAGTGCTTACTTAAATTAATTGGGTATCTCATTGAACATGAGATGGAAAAACTAGATGAGATAACAGATCAGATCTCCACTATTAGCGAAGAATTAAAACTCTATGGCCTAGATTTGGAGTTTGGCGGTAGCCGTGAAAATCAGCATTAGAGGCTCCTAACGCTGGTTTTAAGCTAACTCCGGTATTTGGAGTCACTCAAAAAAGGGTCTAACTCTCACTTTTCAGCCGCGACTTTTCCATACCGCAGATCCCCTTACGTCAATTGCGTATCCTATCTTTTCAATGGGATTTTTCTAACTCTGGTATTTAGAGTCATGGCTGAAGTGAGCGTCAGAAATCTAACGACAAAACTCCAGCCGCAGGAAAAAAGTCAGTAGTTAAGAGCTTTCTGGGCTAACGCCGGTTCATAAAGCTCTTAACTACTGTGCACTAAAGTACACTAACACCCATAAACCACCTATGTACCCCTAAACCGAGGTCCCCCCACATCGCCGCCACTTGATTAAATATTTTTAACCCCTAATCTGCCGACCGCCACCTACGTTATACTTATGTACCCCTAATCTGCTGCCCCTAACACCGCCGACCCCTATATTATATTTATTAACCCCTAATCTGCCCCCCACAACGTCGCCTCCACCTGCCTACACTTATTAACCCCTAATCTGCAGAGCGGACCGCACCACTACTATAATAAAGTTATTAACCCCTAATCCGCCTCACTAACCCTATAATAAATAGTATTAACCCCTAATCTGCCCTCCCTAACATCGCCGACACCTAACTTCAATTATTAACCCCTAATCTGCCGACCGGAGCTCACCGCTATTCTAATAAATGTATTAACCCCTAAAGCTAAGTCTAACCCTAACACTAACACCCCCCCTAAATTAAATATAATTTTAATCTAACAAAATTAATTAACTCTTATTAAATAAATTATTCCTATTTAAAGCTAAATACTTACCTGTAAAATAAATCCTAATATAGCTACAATATAAATTATAATTACATTGTAGCTATTTTAGGATTAATATTTATTTTACAGGCAACTTTGTAATTATTTTAACCAGGTACAATAGCTATTAAATAGTTAAGAACTATTTAATAGTTACCTAGTTAAAATAATTACAAAATTACCTGTAAAATAAATCCTAACCTAAGTTACAATTAAACCTAACACTATACTATCATTAAATTAAATAAATAAAATACCTACAATTACCTACAATTAAACCTAACACTACACTATCAATACATTAATTAAATACAATATCTACAAATAACTACAATTAAATAAACTAACTAAAGTACAAAAAATAAAAAAGAACTAAGTTACAAAAAATAAAAAAATATCTACAAACATAAGAAAAATATTACAACAATTTTAAACTAATTACACCTACTCTAAGCCCCCTAATAAAACAACAAAGCCCCCAAAATAAAAAATGCCCTACCCTATTCTAAATTACTAAAGTTAAAAGCTCTTTTACCTTACCAGCCCTGAACAGGGCCCTTTGCGGGGCATGCCCCAAGAAGTTCAGCTCTTTTGCCTGTAAAAAAAAACATACAATACCCCCCCAACATTACAACCCACCACCCACATACCCCTAATCTAACCCAAACCCCCCTTAAATAAACCTTACACTAAGCCCCTGAAGATCTTCCTACCTTATCTTCACCATACCAGGTTCACCGATTGGTCCAGAAGAGCTCCTCCGATTTCCTGATCCAAGCCCAAGCGGGGGGCTGAAGATGTCCATGATCCGGTAGAAGTCTTCATCCAAGCGGGGCAGAAGAGGTCTTCCATCCGATTGAAGTCTTCATCCAAGCTGGGCAGAAGAGGTCTTCCATCCGATTGAAGTCTTCATCCAGGCGGCATCTTCTATCGACATCCATCTGGAGCGGAGCGGCAGCATCCTGAAGACCTCCGACGCGGAACATCCATCCTGGCCGACGACTGAACGACGAATGACGGTTCCTTTAAATGACGTCATCCAAGATGGCGTCCCTCGAATTCCGATTGGCTGATAGGATTCTATCAGCCAATCGGAATTAAGGTAGGAAAAATCTGATTGGCTGATTGAATCAGCCAATCAGATTTAGCTCGCATTCTATTGGCTGATCGGAACAGCCAATAGAATGCGAGCTCAATCTGATTGGCTGATTGGATCAGCCAATCGGATTGAACATGATTCTGATTGGCTGATTCCATCAGCCAATCAGAATATTCCTACCTTAATTCCGATTGGCTGATAGAATCCTATCAGCCAATCGGAATTCGAGGGACGCCATCTTGGATGACGTCATTTAAAGGAACCGTCATTCGTCGTTCAGTCGTCGGCTAGGATGGATGTTCCGCATCGGAGGTCTTCAGGATGCTGCTGCTCCGCTCCAGATGGATGTCGATAGAAGATGCCGCCTGGATGAAGACTTCAATCGGGTGGAAGACCTCTTCTGCCCCGCTTGGATGAAGACTTCAATCGGATGGAAGACCTCTTTTGCCCCGCTTGGATGAAGACTTCCACTGGATCATGGACATCTTCAGCCCCCCGCTTGGGCTTGGATCAGGACATCGGAGGAGCTCTTCAGGACGGATCGGTGAACCTGGTATGGTGAAGATAAGGTAGGAAGATCTTCAGGGGCTTAGTGTTAGGTTTATTTAAGGGGGGTTTGGGTTAGATTAGGGGTATGTGGGTGGTGGGTTGTAATGTTGGGGGGGTTTTGTATGTTTTTTTTACAGGCAAAAGAGCTGAACTTCTTGGGGCATGCCCCACAAAGGGCCCTGTTCAGGGCTGGTAAGGTAAAAGAGCTTTGAACTTTAGTAATTTAGAATAGGGTAGGGCATTTTTTATTTTGGGGGGCTTTGTTGTTTTATTAGGGGGCTTAGAGTAGGTGTAATTAGTTTAAAATTGTTGTAATATTTTTCTTATGTTTGTAGATATTTTTTTATTTTTTGTACTTTAGTTAGTTTATTTAATTGTAGTTATTTGTAGATATTGTATTTAATTAATGTATTGATAGTGTAGTGTTAGGTTTAATTGTAGGTAATTGTAGGTATTTTATTTATTTAATTTAATGATAGTATAGTGTTAGGTTTAATTGTAACTTAGGTTAGGATTTATTTTACAGGTAATTTTGTAATTATTTTAACTAGGTAACTATTAAATAGTTCTTAACTATTTAATAGCTATTGTACCTGGTTAAAATAATTACAAAGTTGCCTGTAAAATAAATATTAATCCTAAAATAGCTACAATGTAATTATAATTTATATTGTAGCTATATTAGGATTTATTTTACAGGTAAGTATTTAGCTTTAAATAGGAATAATTTATTTAATAAGAGTTAATTAATTTCGTTAGATTAAAATTATATTTAATTTAGGGGGGTGTTAGTGTTAGGGTTAGACTTAGCTTTAGGGGTTAATACATTTATTAGAATAGCGGTGAGCTCCGGTCGGCAGATTAGGGGTTAATAATTGAAGTTAGGTGTCGGCGATGTTAGGGAGGGCAGATTAGGGGTTAATACTATTTATTTTAGGGTTAGTGAGGCGGATTAGGGGTTAATAACTTTATTATAGTAGCGCTCAGGTCCGCTCGGCAGATTAGGGGTTAATAAGTGTAGGCAGGTGGAGGCGACGTTGTGGGGGGCAGATTAGGGGTTAATAAATATAATATAGGGGTCGGCGGTGTTAGGGGCAGCAGATTAGGGGTACATAGGGATAATGTAAGTAGCATCGGTTTACGGAGCGGCAGATTAGGGGTTAATAATAATATGCAGGGGTCAGCGATAGCGGGGGCGGCAGAATAGGGGTTAATAAGTGTAAGGTTAGGGGTGTTTAGACTCGGGGTACATGTTAGAGTGTTAGGTGCAGACGTAGGAAGTGTTTACGCATAGCAAACAATGGGGCTGCGTTAGGAGCTGAACACGGCTTTTTTGCAGGTGTTAGGTTTTTTTTCAGCTCAAACAGCCCCATTGTTTCCTATGGGGGAATCGTGCACGAGCACGTTTTTGAGGCTGGCCGCGTCCGTAAGCAACTCTGGTATCGAGAGTTGAAGTTGCGTTAAAAATGCTCTACGCTCCTTTTTTGGAGCCTAACGCAGCCTTTATGTGGACTCTCAATACCAGAGTTATTTTTATGGTGCGGCCAGAAAAAAGCCGGCATTAGCTACGCGGGTCCTTACCGACAAAACTCTAAATCTAGGCCTATGAAACTAGAGAAGACTTCCAAAAATCCTAAGATTAAAGGGGATGCGGAAAAATTCGCCAAATTTATTTCAGAAAAAAAGGAAAAGAAAATAGACAGAGATGTCAAGGACTATGCCAATAATAGAGTGTATGCGTGGAATCAAACTAAATACACAGGCAGCGATTCTGATGTATCTGATAGAGATGGTGAAAATGAAATAGATCTATCTGATGAGGAAGTCAGACTGAGACCAATTCTTAGAAATAAAATAACACCACATGATAGTACAAAGAGTGTGCCTTTAGGCGGAGAACCCGCAGAGGACAAAAAAAAAAGACCAAGAACAAGGAGACAGGTCAAATTTTACTCAAAACCTCAGAACAAAAAGAACCAATCAAACAGCCAGAATTAAATATAATAAATCTTACAGACCAAATTTTAACTAACACCCAAATATCTGAACTCAAAAGGGCCTTACGTTTGTATCCACACCTAATACTGACAAATTTGAAGTAATTAAGGACGTTCACCTATTTGTACGAAAAATTTTGCTTAAGAAATTCTTTTCAGGGAATAATGATGAGGAATCACTAGACAAAGCAGATATGACTGCTGTTGCTGATTTAATTTCATTATTAGAAGAGTCAAATGTAGAAGAAGTACATGATAATCAGGGTAATAGTGACTGGAGGAGAATATTAAAACCCAAATCACAATTTACACCGCCTAGCAATATCTCTCACAATGCTATATCTTTCTTAGATTTAGTATGTAAAGATATTCTCTGTCTGTCTGATAATAGAGAGAATATAACTGACAATCTGACACTTGATGAAAAACAAGCTCTTAAAGAGTTAACAGAATGTACAGAAATTCAAATAAAGCAAAGTGATAAGGGTGGAAATATAGTCCTATGGCCCACAGAAATGTACTTACAAGAGGCTAAGAGACAACTTAGCAATGACAAGAACTACAAAAAACTCTTTAGCAATCCCACTGATGACTTTCTTAGGCAATATAACAAACTTATAAGTTCAGCCCTACGGGAAGGCATTATTGACAACAAAGAATTCAGCTTCCTTGAAACTAAACAACCGAAGGTGGCGACTCTGTACCTGCTCCCTAAAGTACATAAGGACCTGTTATGCCCTCCGGGGCAGGCCCATAGTATCGGGCATAGGGTCTTTAACAGAAAAGGCCAGCAGGTACATTGATGCTAGACTTCGATATATAGTGGAATCCCTCCCATCTCCCACTAGAGACACAATGCATATGTTGAACAAAATGGATCACCTTACATTATCTCCCAATTCTATTCTAGTTACGTGTGATGTCGAATCACTTTATACTAGTATTGACACCAAATGGGGATGCAAGGCTGTATCATATTTTTTGTTAAAAAACAAGTCATTATCTAATGAAACTAAAGAATTCCTAATAAAATTATTGGAATTTGTACTAGGACACAATTATTTTGTGTTTGATGACAAGTTTTATTTGCAAACTTGTGGGACAGCAATGGGGACATCCTGTGCCCCCACATATGCCAATATATACCTGGGCTGGTGGGAAGAAACCGTAGTATTTCATGATACTAATAATCGGTTCACACAATTCATCACCCACTGGTCCAGGTATATAGATGACATCTTCTTTGTGTGGGAGGGAACCACAGAATTGTTGTCAGAATTTATTGCCACCCTAAATAAGAATCCTTTAGGATTGTTCCTTACCATGAATAATGACAAACACAAATTGGAGTTTCTTGATATCACTATCAGAAAGAGTGAAAGCTACCTGGAGACAGACACCTATAGAAAACCAACATCTACAAATAATATATTAAGTGCTGACAGCTTCCACCATCCCAATACCATCAAAAGTCTACCCATGGGGGAATACCTCAGAATTCGCAGAAACTGTTCCTCTGTAGAATCCTTCAAGAAAGCAGCAAACGACTTGAGGTTGAGGCTACTACAAAGAGGTTACACTAAGAAAGCTCTAGCCAAAGCGTACAATAGAGCCTTAGGAAGAGATAGAGCTGAACTTTTAAAACCTAATAATAAAGAATCCTGGAATTCTCTCAGGTTTATATCTACATATACCAATCCGAGTCAATCAATCTCCAGCATTGTTCAGAAACATTGGCATATTTTAAAAGCAGATGAAATATTGGAAACTGTCATTCCTGATAAACCACTCTTTACATATAGAAGGGCAAACAACTTAAGTGACTGCCTAATAAACAGTCACTTCTCCAGAAATGTGAAAAAATTACCCTTATATAAAGGATCAATCGCTTGTGGAGATTGTAGTGTATGCCCACATATGATAAAAAAGAAGTTTATATTTGACAGATTCCATAAAAAATGGATAATCAACAGTCATTAACTGCAAAAGCACCAATGTTATATGCTGTGTATCGTGCGAATGTAATTTAATTTACGTAGGAATGACAACCAGATGCCTCAGCACAAGAATGATAGAGCACATGAGCAATATTAGATCTGCCAGTAAGACTCTAGAGCAGTGCTTTCCAAACTGTGTGTCGGGACACACTAGTGTGTCGGCAGCAGTGTGTCGGTGTGTCCCTGCTTCAGCACAATTTTTTTAACATTTTTTTTTGTGGGGTTTCTGACTTTCCACCTGCCTGCTATGCATATCACATGTTTGACACGTGATTGATACCTAGTGGTTCACAGATCATCTTAACCATTTGGCACAGCTCAGTGGGAACTGAAACTATTACCATTGGCGGATTTGGCGGCACATTGGCTCCTGACTGCACGTGTAGTCTCCTCAATCAGCTTGTAACTGCATGTGTAGCCAGTGGGTGGGACAGCAGTGTGTTTGCAGCGCGGGCAGTAGTCAGTCGGACTCACAGAGCTCTGACGGTGGCAGCTTAAACGCTGAGCTGAAGTCAGAAGTTAGTGGGATTTTTTTGCAACTAGCTCCCGGTAGTGCATTGCTGCTCCTGCTCTTGATATATGGATAGGAAGTGGAAGCTTAAAAATGCTTGATGATGAAATGCGAGTGTCTTTATCTAATATTTTACCAACTATTCAGAAACTGTTGATCCCATCAACCTCATACATCCCATTAAAATAGTATGCAGCTATTGGTGGTGTTAAACTTTTTTTAATTCTTGCACATACATACTGTTACTTGTAAATACATTTTGTTATTATATAATTTATGTATGTGTCCGTATCTCTTAAAACATGTTAGTTTAACCTCCTGTTTGCTAGTACAACTGAATTACTGTGTCGCAAAATGATGTAGGTCTAAAAAGTGTGTCACCAACATGAAAAGTTTGGAAAGCTCTGCTCTAGAGATAGGCAAGAAATTAACCAGTGTAGCAAGACAATTCCTACAACACCATAATGGCAACACTAAGTCTTTCAAATGCTGGGGATTAGAAACTACTAAACCTGGGATTAGAGGAGGGAACATCGAACAAATATTACTTAAAAAGAAGCCAGATGGATTTTTAAATTAAACTCTGTGATGCCCCATGGCATGAATGAAAATAATAATTTCTGGGTTTATTTGTAAACTACTAATCTAAGATACGTATTACATAGTGGACTATTACATGAACATATTACTATATATGTGGGCAAATATTCATTTCCATATGCGAGTAATATGGGTGAATTATACACAGGGGACCCACTATGATATAAACATTACTACATTGGTGGATGAATAGCTACGCCCATCTGACATTAATATGGGATTGTATATATTAATCCAGAATGATAGTTGTTTTCCACTGTATATTGTATCAATGCATCATCTTATTATTTTTTAATCCGTAATTGAGAATATGCAATTAGGATAACTCTGGGAAGAGA
This sequence comes from Bombina bombina, assembly GCF_027579735.1. Classification (NCBI taxonomy): domain Eukaryota; kingdom Metazoa; phylum Chordata; class Amphibia; order Anura; family Bombinatoridae; genus Bombina; species Bombina bombina. The sequence goes on from NC_069501.1 coordinate 320,676,304, forward strand.
AATTTATGATGATATACATATCATGATTTAGTAGATAGTAAACCCTTAATATAGGGTATGCAACCCGAATTGACTTTCCATTATGCCATGAAAAGTGTACAAGGCTTAGAATTGACAAGATTAAAAAAGTCCCTATCTGAGCGTGTTAAACACATAATAAATTTGACTGTGAGAGCCACTTCATGGAGCTATAATAATGTAGAGTGAATTGAATAAGGTAACTTGTGCATACTGCACACACATATTTCATATCACTTTAGCTCATGAAGCTATAAATTCATATGGTGCATACTTCCTATATATGTGTATTTATAATTATTATTTATTCAAATATCCCCAGGATAATTAAAATTATACAGATCTGACTATATCACATAATCAACACACCAACCCAATTTGGAAAGATATGAAGCCTTATATGATTTCAATAACTGACAAATACATAAGTAAGGATAATATATCCATAATGTATTCATTGGTATTAGTAGCTGAAATGATATATTCTATACTAACAGCGGTTTTTCAGATGCTATGGAATATATGTCAACAAATAGTTAATGTTATGATTACATAGGAGTACATATCATTGAATGAAGACTTATACAATAATAGTCAGTTTTTTTTTTTTGTTTTTTTTTCAGAGGTGTGTACTGAATAGTAATTTATGAGAGGAATAGACTGTGACAATTTTCATCCAATTAGGAGACTGCTACCAACCACAACTAGGACTCAGATAAACTGAGGACACTGATAGGTTATCCTAGAGGCGTGCACTACAGCCTTCAGCTGATTGGTTTAGCATCTCCAGGTTTGTCAGTTCACTTGCTGAATCACATTGAGAAAGGCTGTGCAACAGCTGAAACATGTTTGTGTACTTGTTTTTAAACTACTTTTTTTACTTAACTTATACCACTTTTAATTATTTTTGCTGCATTAACTGTTGCCTCATGCTACCCCTGGCACCTGAAGCCGACGGTTCCTGATATCGGCCAGGAATACAGGGGGGGGTGACATGATAGCAGCAGTGCAGTAATTGTGGTGTACCTTTAGGTAATATATCTGTGTGGGTAATGATAGGTGATGTTTATCACCTTAGTCATTAATTTTTAAATAAATTCCTTAATAAAGATTATAGGTTTTAATACCAGTATATACATTTATTATTCGCTAGCAGATATTTCATGCTGTAATGTTACAGCTTATTACAAGTGATAGGTGTAAGAGTGCTTAATATCCCCTCTATACTCTCCCATTTCCTTTTCCTATTTTTTGACCCACACAATTCTAGCCATAGAGTACCACCTGCCCTCATACACGCACAGCTGAGTTACTTGGCTGGAGGCTCTGATCCTCTCCTTCCCATCCACCCTACCATCCTCCCTCCCCTACCTCCATCTCTCTCTTTTTGCTCCTCCTCTCTCCACCGGCCTGAATGGAACGAAGGAATGGAAACTGTTACAGTCGGACATAGTGTGATCTCTCTGAGGGTTTCCAACATACCTGAGCAGCCCTATTTTATCCTATTTGATGACCCATCTTTATTGCCTAAAAGGTTCACTACAAGTTCAGAGAAATTAGTGCCTAAACAGTCTGCATACAAACCCTCTAGTTAATGACGCACAGCACAGAATCACCATAGTTATACTTAACCCACTTTTGCAAACATACACCTAGATTACAAATTTTGCGTTAACAGGGGTGCAGTGCTAATGAGCAGTTTTCCCTCACCGCTCACCTACAGACAACGCTGGTATTGCGGGTTTTTACAAACCCGGCGTTAGCCCCAAAAAATTTTGCTCCACATCTCATCTCAATACCAGCGCTGCTTACGGTAGAGGTGAGCTGGCAAAATGTGCTTGTGCCCAATTTCCCCATAGGAATCAATGGGGGAGAGCCGGCTGAAAAAAAACCTAACACCTGCAAAAAAGCAGCATAAACGCAGCTCCATTGATTCCTATGGGGAAATAAAAGTTATGTCTACATCTAACACCCTAACATGAACCCCGAGTCTAAACACCCCTAATCTTACACTTATTAACCCCTAATCTGCCGCCCCGACATCGCCGACACTTACATTATAATTATTAACCCCCTAATCTGCAGCTCCGGACACCGGCGCCACCTACATTATACTTATAAACCCCTAATCTGCCGCCCCTGACATCGTCGCCACCTAAATTATACTTATTAACCCCTAATCTGCTGCCCCAACATCGCTGCCACCTACATTATATTTATTAACCCCTAATCTGCCGCCCCCAATGTCGCCGCCACCTACCTACACTTATTAACCCCTAATCTGCCGTCTCCAACGTCGCCGCCACTATATTAAAGTTCTTAACCCCTAAACCTAAGGCTAACCCTAACACCCCCTAACTTAAATATAATTTAAATAAATCTAAATAAAATAACTGCAATTAACTAAATTATTCCTATTTAAAACTAAATACTTACCTATAAAATAAACCCTAAGATAGCTACAATATAAATAATAGTTACATTGTAGCTAGGATTTATTTTTATTTTACAGGCAACTTTGTATTTATTTTAACTAGGTAGAATAGTTATTAAATAGTTATTAACTATTTAATTGCTACCTAGTTAAAATAAAGTCAAATTTACCTGTAAAATAAAACCTAACCTAAGTTACAATTACACCTAACACTACACTATAATGAAATTAATTCCCTAAACTAAATACAATTAAATACAAATATCTAAAGTACGGAAAAAAAACTAAATTAAAGAAAATAATACAATAATTACAATTTTTTAAAACTAATTACACCTAATCTAATCCCCCTAATAAAATAAAAAAGCCCCCCAAAATAAAAAAGCCCTACCCTATACTAAATTACAAATAGCCCTTAAAAGGGCCTTTTGTGGGCATTGCCCCAAAGTAATCAATCTTTTACCTGTAAAAAAAGTACAATACCCCCCAACATTAAAACCCACCACCCAAACATCCAACCCTACTCTAAAACCCACCCAATACCCCTTAATAAAACCTAACACTAACCCCTTGAAGATCACCCTACCTTGAGAACTCTTCACCCAACAGGGCCGAAGTCCTCAGCAAAGCCAGACGAAGTGGTCCTCCAGACGGGCAGAAGTCTTCATCCAGACGGCATCTTCTATCTTCATCCATCAGGCGAGCAGGTCCATCTTCAAGACATCCTACGTGGAGCATCCTCTTCTTTTGACGTCTTCTTACTAAATGACGGTTCCTTTAAGTGATGTCATCCAAGAAGGTGTCCCTTCAATTCCGATTAGCTGATAGAATTCTATCAGCCAATCGGAATTAAGGTAGAAAAAATCTTATTGGCTGATGCAATCAGCCAATAGGATTGAGCTCACATTTTATTGGCTGATCCAATCAGCCAATATAATGCCAGCTCAATCTTATTGGCTGATTGGATCAGCCAATAGGATTTTTTCTACCTTAATTCCGATTGGCTGATAGAATTCTATCATCCAAGCCCATCTGAAGGACCTCCCGGCTTGGATGAAGACTTCTGCCCATCTGGAGGACCACTTCGCCCAGCTTCTTGAGGACTTCGGCCCGGATGGGTGAAGACTTCTCAAGGTAGGGTGATCTTCAAGGGGTTAGTGTTAGGTTTTATTAAGGGGGTATTGGGTGGGTTTTAGAGTAGGGTTGGGTGTGTGGGTGGTGGGTTTTAATGTTGGGGGGTATTGTACTTTTTTTACAGGTAAAAGAGCTGATTACTTTGGGGCAATGCCCCGCAAAAGGCCCATTTAAGGGCTATTTGTAATTTAGTATAGGGTAGGGTTTTTTATTTTTGGGGGCTTTTTTATTTTATTAGGGGAATTAGATTAGGTGTAATTAGTTTAAAAAACTTGTAATTATTTTATTATTTTCTGTAATTTACAGCGCGATTACAAGTTTTGCGGTAACAGGGGTGCAGTGCTAACTAGCAGTTTCAGCTCACCGCTCACCTACAGACAACGCTGGTATTACAGGTTTTTTTCAACCCGGCGATAGCCTCTAAAAAGTGAGCAGAGAGCAAAATTTAGCTCCACATCTCACCTCAATACCAGCGCTGCTTATGGTAGCAGTGAGCTGGCAAAACGTGCTTGTGCACAATATCCCCATAGGAATCAATGGGGCAGAATCTGCTGGAAAAAAAACCTAACACCTGCAAAAAAGCAGCGTTCAGCTCCTAACGCAGCCCCATTGATTCCTATAGGGAAAGTAAATTTATGTCTACACCTAACACCCTAACATGAACCCCAAGTCTAAACACCCCTAATCTTACACTTATTAACCCCTAATCTGATGCCCCCGACATCGCCGCCACCTACATTATACTTATTAACCCCTAATCTGCCGCTCCGGACACCGTCGCCACCTACATTATACTTATGAACCCCTAATCTGCTGCCCACAACATTGCTGAACCCTACATTATATTTATTAACCCCTAATCTGCCGCCCCAACGTCGCCGCCACCTTCCTACACTTATTAACCCCTAATCTGACACCCCCAACGTCGCCGCCACTATAATAAATATATTAACCCCTAAACCTAAGTCTAACCCTAACCCTACCCCCCCTAATTTAAATATAATTTAAAATAATCTAAATAAAATTACTACAATTAAATTAATTATTCCTATTAAAAAAAAAAATACCTGTAAAATAACTAATACATTGTAGCTATTTTAGGATTTATTTTTATTTTACAGGCAACTTTGTATTTATTTTAACTAGGTACAATAGTTATTAAATAGTTATTAGCTATTTACTAACTACCTAGATAAAATAAGTACAAATTTACCTGTAAAATAAAACCTAACCTATGTTACAATTACACCTAACATTACACTATAATTAAATTAATTACCTAAACTAACTACAATTAAATACAATTAAATTAAATAAACTAAAGTACGAAAAAAAAAAAACACTAAAATACAAAAAATAACAAAATAATTACAAGAATTTTAAACTAATTACACCTACTCTAATCCCCCTAATAAAATAAAAAAGCCCCCAAAATAAAAAAATCCCTACCCTATACTAAATTACAAATAGCCCTTAAAAGGGCCTTTTGCGGGGCATTGCCCCAAAGTAATCAGCTCTTTTACCTGTAAAAAAAAATACAATACCCCCCCAACATTACAACCCACCACCCACACACCCAACCATACTTTAAAACCCACCCAATCCCCCCTTAATAAAACCTAACACTACCCCCTTGAAGATCACCCTACCTTGAGACGTCTTCACCCAACCGGGCAGAAGTGGTCCTCCAGATGGGCAGAAGTCTTCATCCAAGCCGGACAGAAGAGGACCTCCAGACGGGCAGAAGTCTTCATCCAGGCGGCATCTTCTATCTTCATCCATCCGACGAGGAGCGGCTCCATCTTGAAGACATCCGACACGGAGCATCCATCCAGACCGACGAATGACGGTTCCTTTAAATGACATCATCCAAGATGGCGTCCCTTGAATTCAGATTGGCTGATAGGATTCTATGCATGCATGTATGTATAACATTGTTACCTTAATAAAAAAACTTTAAATGTAAAAAAAAAAAAAAGTTCCAATTATTTATAATATCATATTCACTTTGTTCCCATGATATTCTTTGTTGAAGAGATACCTAGGTAGGTGTCTGTAGCACTACATGACAAGAAATAGTGCTGCTATCTAGTGCTCTTGCAAATGTATAAAATGTAGTGCTTCAGACATGTGCACGCTACTGAGCTTACGTCCCTGTTTTTCAACAAGGGATAACAAAAGAATGAAGAAAATATAATAGAAGTAGATAAGAAAGTTGTTTATAATTGCATGCTCTATCTCAATGATGAAATAAACTTTGGGTTTTATATGCCTTTAACCTATATCTTCCCTCTGTTCTTCTGCATAATACAAATTGGATAATTCATCAGGAGTCAATGTACTCCTCATATTGTACCGCATCCAAACTAACATAAAATAGCATAATCCCTCCTTCATTATTTGTCCTGAAGTTTTAAAAATGTATAGCACTTGTTTTTGTGTTGTATGTGGTAAAGTCACAATTAAAGACACATTTTTTCATGAAAAATTTTGTGTCACTGGTTGAAATACTGGACTATAAAGTTAAATATCATATATGTGGCAACACTCATATAGGGTAGATGATGGGCTTTTTTGGGGGGTTTAGACTGTTTCAGGTTTCTTGAAGAGAAGCAGGGACACAATTAGGGGAAAATGTAGAGGGACATGGCTCAAAACCCAGGGCAAACCCACAAACTGCAGGAAGACTTTAATTGAAACTAAATAACATAATATGTCTGTAATCATAGCCTATGTAAATATTTTAAGGGTCATTATAGTAAAAAATTAAATACTCTAATATTTTAGATTATGCAATTTTAGCATTTGAGACCCTGCAACTCTATTTTGCAAATGGGGTTATACGTATGGTTAAAGTTACAGTCTACTTAAAAATTGTTATTTTTAAAAAAGATAGATAATCCCTTTGTTTACGCATTCCCCTGCTTTGCATAACAAACATTGTTATATTAATACACTTTTTACCCTCTATGTTCCCTGCAGCCCGCCTTTATCTAAGTGCTTTTAACAATCTTTCAATACAATCAGACAGTGCTAGTTCATTTGTACCATATAGCTAACTGCTCACTCCCACAGATTGATAATGGCTATGCAATAACCAGCACTGATTGGTTAAAATGCAAGATTGTAAAAAGCAATGAGATAAGGGACAGTCTGCAGGGGATTAGATACAGGTAATTAGAAAGGTAAAAAGTATATTAATATAATAGTGTTGGTTATGCAAAACTGGCTGAAACGTATGTCTGGGTTTTTTGTTTTCTCTCATTCAGAGGAGAATTGCCTGGTATTTTGGGGTTGGTCTATCTTTTTGCAGGATCAGACTGATATGCTACAGGATGTTTATCCTCCTAGTGAGCTAAAAGAGACTGCACCATCAGTGGCACTGGTTTTGTGGACAAAAACAGATGTTTCTTTCATGTAATTAGCAAGAGTCCATGAGCTAGTGACGTATGGGATATACATTCCTACCAGGAAGGGCAAAGTTTCCCAAACCTCAAAATGCCTATAAATACACCCCTCACCACACCCACAAATCAGTTTTACAAACTTTGCCTCCTATGGAGGTGGTGAAGTAAGTTTGTGCTAGATTCTACGTTGATATGCGCTCCGCAGCAGGTTGGAGCCCGGTTTTCCTCTCAGCGTGCAGTGAATGTCAGAGGGATGTGAGGAGAGTATTGCCTATTTGAATTCAATGATCTCCTTCTATGGGGTCTATTTCATAGGTTCTCTGTTATCGGTCGTAGAGATTCATCTCTTACCTCCCTTTTCAGATCGACAATATACTCTTATATATACCATTACCTCTACTGATTCTCGTTTCAGTACTGGTTTGGCTTTCTACTACATGTAGATGAGTGTCCTGGGGTAAGTAAGTCTTATTTTCTGTGACACTCTAAGCTATGTTTGGGCACTTTTATATAAAGTTCTAAATATATGTATTCAAACATTTATTTGCCTTGACTCAGGATGTTCAACGTTCCTTATTTCAGACAGTCAGTTTCATATTTGGGATAATGCATATGAATAAATCAATTTTTTTCTTACCTTAAAATTTGACTTTTTTTTCCCTGTGGGCTGTTAGGCTCGCGGGGGGCTGAAAATGCTTCATTTTATTGCGTCATTTTTGGCGCAGACTTTTTTAGCGCAAATTTTTTTTTTTTTCTGGCGTCATACGTTTTGCCGGAAGTTGCGTCATTTTTTTACTTTTTTTTGCGCCAAAAGTGTCGGCATTCCGGACACTTAGGCGCCAAATAATGTGGGCGTCTTTTTTGGCGCTAAAAAATATGGGCGTCACTATTGTCTCCACATTATTTAAGTCTCATTATTTATTGCTTCTGGTTGCTAGAAGCTTGTTCACTGGCAGTTTTTCCCATTCCTGAAACTGTCATTTAAGGAATTTGATCAATTTTGCTTTATATGTTGTTTTTTCTATTACAAATTGCAAGATGTCCCAGATTGACACTGAGTCAGAAGATACTTCTGGAAAAACGCTGCCTGGTGCTGGAGCTACCAAAGTTAAGTGTATCTGCTGTAAACTTGTGGTATCTATTCCTCCAGCTGTTGTTTGTAATGAATGTCATGACAAACTTGTTAATGCAGATAATATTTCCTTTAGTAATGTTACATTACCTGTTGCTGTTCCATCAACATCTAATACTCAGAGTGTTCCTGTTAACATAAGAGATTTTGTTTCTAAATCCATTAAGAAAGCTATGTCTGTTATTCTTCCTTCTAGTAAACATAAAAGGTCTTTTAAAACTTCTCATTTTTCAGATGAATTTTTAAATGAACATCATCATTCTGATTCTGATAATGGTTCCTCTGGTTCAGATGATTCTGTCTCAGAGGTTGATGCTGATAAATCTTCATATTTATTCAAAATGGAATTTATTTGTTCTTTACTCAAAGAAGTCTTAATTGCATTAGAAATAGAGGATTCTGGTCCTCTTGATACTAAATCTAAACGTTTAAATAAGGTTTTTAAATCTCCTGTAGTTATTCCAGAAGTTTTTCCTGTCCCTGATGCAAGCGGAAGCAGTGAATGCATTGTCACTTCCTTGGAAGTATCATCCTGCCTATATCTTTCCGCCTCTAGTTCTTCTTCCAAGAGTAATCTCCAAGATTCTGAAGGAATGCTCGTTTGTTCTGCTGGTGGCTCCAGCATGGCCTCACAGGTTTTGGTATGCGGATCTTGTCCGGATGGCCTCTTGCCAACCGTGGACTCTTCCGTTAAGACCAGACCTTCTGTCGCAAGGTCCTTTTTTCCATCAGGATCTCAAATCCTTAAATTTAAAGGTATGGAGATTGAACGCTTGATTCTTAGTCAAAGAGGTTTCTCTGACTCTGTGATTAATACTATGTTACAGGCTCGTAAATCTGTATCTAGGAAGATATATTATAGAGTCTGGAAGACTTACATTTCTTGGTGTCTTTCTCATCATTTTTCCTGGCATTCTTTTAGAATTCCGAGAATTTTACAGTTTCTTCAGGATGGTTTGGATAAAGGTTTGTCTGCAAGTTCCTTGAAAGGACAAATCTCTGCTCTTTCTGTTCTTTTTCACAGAAAGATTGCTAATCTTCCTGATATTCATTGTTTTGTACAAGCTTTGGTTCATATAAAACCTGTCATTAAGTCAATTTCTCCTCCTTGGAGTTTGAATTTGGTTCTGGGGGCTCTTCAAGCTCCTCCGTTTGAACCTATGCATTCATTGGACATTAAATTACTTTCTTGGAAAGTTTTGTTTCTTTTGGCCATCTCTTCTGCTAGAAGAGTTTCTGAATTATCTGCTCTTTCTTGTGAGTCTCCTTTTTCATCAGGATAAGGTGGTCTTGCAAACTTCTTTTAAATTTTTACCTAAGGTTGTGAATTCTAACAACATTAGTAGAGAAATTGTGGTTCCTTCATTATGTCCTAATCCTAAGAATTCTAAGGAGAAATCATTGCATTCTTTGGATGTAGTTAGAGCTTTGAAATATTATGTGGAAGCTACTAAGAATTTCCGAAAGACTTCTAGTCTATTTGTTATCTTTTCCGGTTCTAGGAAAGGTCAGAAGGCCTCTGCCATTTCTTTGGCATCTTGGTTAAAATCTTTAATTCATCATGCCTATGTTGAGTCGGGTAAAACTCTGCCTCAAAGGATTACAGCTCATTCTACTAGGTCAGTTTCTACTTCCTGGGCGTTTAGGAATGAAGCTTCGGTCGATCAGATTTGCAAAGCAGCAACTTGGTCTTCTTTGCATACTTTTACTAAATTCTACCATTTTGATGTGTTTTCTTCTTCTGAAGCAGTTTTTGGTAGCAAAAGTACTTCAGGCAGCTGTTTCAGTTTGATTCTTCTGCTTATAATTTCAGTTTTTTTCATTATAAGATTTAAACTTTATTTTGGGTGTGGATTATTTTCAGCGGAATTGGCTATCTTTATTTTATCCCTCCCTCTCTAGTGACTCTTGCGTGGAAGATCCACATCTTGGGTAGTCATTATCCCATACGTCACTAGCTCATGGACTCTTGCTAATTACATGAAAGAAAACATAATTTATGTAAGAACTTACCTGAGAAATTCATTTCTTTCATATTAGCAAGAGTCCATGAGGCCCACCCTTTTTGTGGTGGTTATGATTTTTTTGTATAAAGCACAATTATTCCAATTCCTTATTTTTTATGCTTTCGCACTTTTTCTTATCACCCCACTTCTTGGCTATGCGTTAAACTGATTTGTGGGTGTGGTGAGGGGTGTATTTATAGGCATTTTGAGGTTTGGGAAACTTTGCCCCTCCTGGTAGGAATGTATATCCCATACGTCACTAGCTCATGGACTCTTGCTAATATGAAAGAAATGAATTTATCAGGTAAGTTTTTACATAAATTATGTTTTTTTCCAGCTTTTGTTCTGTCTCAGTTCAGTGCATCTCTCTATTTTCTTTTTGCTTGGGCACAAACTGCCAGTGACCAAATCAGCAGTGGCAGTCGCACACCTGAGTTGCAGACATTTAGATTTAAGTAATGCTTTAGATATATGTTAACCATTTTAAGGGGTTAAACAATACACTTAAATTTTTACTAGTGCTCTTAACAAACTAGAACATATATTTTTTTCCCTCTATAATGTCCATTTTGAGCACTATCCACTTATAATAAATTAATAATAATTTCTTTTTTATAATTGAGAATATAGATGCCAGTTTTTTTAAAAAAACTGTTCACTATATATTTTATTCAAAATTAAAATGTGAAAATACATTTTATTAATTCTGAGTGGTGACTGACTTGTTGGAAAAGTTTTGTTTTGCGTCCTTCTTAAAATAAATACCATTATTATGAAACAGGATGTTATTAGTAGCTGCACATCACAGAAAAATAAATAAATAACTGAAATTAATCATTAAAAGCAGAGGGTAAAAAGTTCCTTGGGCACAGGAGGAGGGAAAGCATGTAATACAGTATCAATGTTTTGCCGCCATAATGATGAATTATTTATCCTTTTCTCATTATTATATACTTATTATAAAAAGTAAGCAATATTTGATTTAACGTTAATGTGTATGTGTGACATATATAGTTTTTTTTTTTTTTATTGAGGTTGAAGTAGTAATGGTTACAATTACAAAACGTCAACAGTGACATTGATGAAAGTTATACAAATGCATCTTAATGTACATTAGTCACAGAAATTGTTCACAGAACCTCACATTTTCCAAATATTATGTGGTTAGAATCCCATATAGGCACAACTATTTAGTAATCAAACAAATTCCCATAGTAATTAATGGTGGTCTCTCTTGGACCATCTAACGAGGCATATGAAAAAAAAAGTGGGAACATTTAGGGATAACTCAAAAAGAAAGAGACCGCTTTTGGATCTCAACTAATAGCCTTCTTTGACACCAGCTATAAAGAAGGGAGAGGTAGGTCACCACGCTCCAATATAGAAACCCTGACTGAACACTCCTCTGCCTATGGTCATTACTATAGTAATAATGGAGACTAATAGCATAGTGGGACATGGGGAGCCAGAAGAAGCGCAAAGCAGGATAAAGGGGAATAGGGTGACGTAGTGTTAACTAACATCTAGTTAGGGGGGTATACCACATGCAAAGTACCCAACAAATAGGCTAGATTTAAGACTCTAAAAAGAGACAGAAACTAAATAAATGCTGCTGCTGGATTCATCTAGCTAGTATCTAATGACAATATGCTGTTAGACCAATATGACTGACTGCCTCAAGTTTAAAAGGGTCTCAACAGCGTTAAGTTGGTACAAAGTAAAGATGAGCCTAGCTCACACAAACATTAAAAACAATACAATCAACATATAATAACAGATAGGCCTATTGGTTAATACTAAAATGCTGTGATTAAGCCAGGGAGGTCCATATAAGCATAAATAGTCCTGGACGACTTTTCAGCTGCTGTGTTAAGACTTAGGTTTTGGGCGTACAAGAGTCCACAAACAAACTTGAAGTGTAAAAAACATATAAAATAGACAGCTAACGTGGAATAAATATTTGCCTGAACATGCAGCCTGCCAAAGTTGGAGTCCGTTCTGTCGGCGGTCAGCCTCGAGGGTCCCTAGTCGAGGGCCGCTTGTGAGCGATGGTGATGGGGGGGAGCCTCCCCGGGTCCCATAAGGCTCTCCATCCCGCTAGAAGAGAAGAGGGCAGCACCTCAGTCAGCATGATGGGTCCTGGGAGCCCATGGAACAAAGAGCCTCTAGCTCGTGGAGATATCCTCCTAGTAGAGCTTGTGTTGCTGAATTTTTTAGCAGTTAGCCAGTTTCTCCTAGCACTCGGCATGACCCGCCGAGACAGACTGCTTCTGGTTAACCAGGACAGAGGCATCTGAGGTGTTGATGCAGTGCCTTCTTGCACTGAGATAAACCACGCGTGAACTGTCTCCTTCTCCGCAATTGACTCTCTGTAGAGTTTAGGATTTGTGAGGCGAGACTGTTGGTCCCGGTAGGTGTACATGGTCAGTGGGGAGTTTTGCGGCATAAGAGTTACTCCTAAGTCAGAGGCCCCTTTGTAAGCGAGGATGAGATCTGCCCCAGCCAGGCTGCTGGAAAGTTACTTTTGGCCATTACCTCTAGGTCCATTATCAGCCATCGGCATATTGTTTTTAGAGGTTCCGGTATCATGTTGTGTTTTGAGTGGTTTCGTATGATCACAGTGTTCTGAGGGTTCGGGGGCCCCCGACCATTTGATATCCACTGGGTCAGGCTTAGCTTTGTATGCCCATGCTGCCTCCATCCTCTCCGTTAGCTGTAGGAAATGGTCATGTAAGAGGTTGCATATCTCCTTAATTATTACAGCTTCATCAGATTCCATACTGTTGTAGGCAGCAAAAGTCAGCTAAGTGTATGCAGCTTATATCTAAAAACTGCTACGCAGTCGGCATCCAAAGATACTGGCTGGGGGGTTGATATGGAGGCCGAAACCTCAAAATAGTCTCCGGAATATTAGGGCTGCAGAGTAGTGTGATATTTAGCTCAATTAATGCAGAATTCCTTCCCAAACTAGAATGTGAGGGTTTGGATAAATAATAAGTCCATCTATCAAAGATTTTGGTAAAAAGATCCTGCAGAGAGGAGCAGCTCAAAATATTTCGACCTAAGATGGCCGCTGCCCGGAAGTTCCCCGACATATATAGTTTATTAAATAAGCAACATCATAAACCATTACATTTATTTCAATCTTTAGCTTTTTTACATGTGCATTTGCAGAACAAAAACTGCATTTGTATTACACACATATGACCAGTAGATGGCGATGAATGAATGCAGATTTCTAAACTAATATAGACATAAAAGTATTCTTTTTGTAATTGCTGAAAATGTGATTCCAGCATTGTGATGTGTTGAATCAAAGTTTATTTGATCATAGTCTAAAATATTGTTATTGCAATCAGAAATATTATAAGAAATAATGATTTAAGAACAGGTTACAGAAACAACTGTTGAAAGGTAAATTGAATCAACATGATATTGACAACTGAACTTCTTTTAATTTTTTTATTATCTTACACCTAGATTACAAGTTTTGCGTTTGTGTTTTAACGCTGAAAAAAATTGTAATTTCAGCGGTAAAACAGCACCGCAGCCATTACAAGTCTTGTCGATATAGCTGTACCACAAGACTTTTAGCCTGTAACGCAACGTCAGTCCCGCACTAACAAAACTGGCGTTTTTTCATGGGACTTCCATAGCGCAGCCATTATGAGTTTTGCGGTGAGGCTAAAAAGCTTGCGCTACACCCTATAACGACAAGTTCCGTTTCACAATCTGAGAGCAGTAGTTATGAGTTTTACGCAACAAAACTGTTACATAAAACTCATAACTAAAGTGTTACAAAGTACACTAAACACCCATAAACTACCTATTAACCCGTAAAACCGAGGCCCTCCTGCATAGCAAACACTATATTTAAATTATTAACCCATAATCTGCCGCTCCCGACATCGCCACCACAAATAAAATGTATTAACCCCTATTCCGTTGCTCCCCGACATCGTTGCCACTATACTAAAGTTATTAACCCCTAACCGCCGCCTTCCCACATTGCAAACACTATTTAAATATAATTAACCCCTAATCTGCCGTACACCCACATCGCCCCCACTATACTAAAGTTATTAAGCCCTACACCGCAGCCACTATAATAAACCTATTAACTCCTAAAATATACTAAATTAAACTATTAACCCCTATACCGAAAGCCCCCACATCGCAATAAACTAATTTAAACTAGTAACCCCTAAATCTAAGACCCCCCTAACTTTATATTAAAATTACAATTTCCCTATTTTAAATTAAATTAAAACTTATCTGTCAAATTAACAAAAATTAGTTTAAACTAACAATTAAACTAATATAACAATTAAACGAAAATTACACATTAAAAAATCCTAATACAGTACTACTATAAAAATTACAAAGTATCTAAACAAAAAATAAAAAATACTAAATTACAAAAAAATAACAAACACTAAATTATGAAAAATAACAAAGGAAATTATCAAAAATAAAAAAGAATTACACCTAATCTAATATCCCTATAAAAATAAAAAAGCCCACCCAAAATAAAAAAAAAACCTAAAAAAAACTGTAATAAAAAAGACCCCCCAACAGTAAAACCCACCACCCAACCAACCCCCCAAAATAAAAAATCTTAACTTTAACAAAAACCTAAGCTACCCATTGCCCTGAAAAGGGCATTTGTATGGGCAATGCCCTGAAAAGGGCATTTAGCTTGTTTACGAAAACAGCCCAAACCCTAAACTAAAAAAAAAAAAAACCACCCAAAAAACCTTTAAAAAATCCTAACACTAACCCCCGAAGTCCAGCTTGAAGGATCTTCATCCCGGCGGCTCTATCTTCATCCAGACGGCAGGCAGCTCCATCTTCACCCAGGCATTTTCTATCTTCATCCCGGCCGCGTCTTTTATCTTGATCACGGTGGCGTGGAGCGGGTCCATCCTGAAGACATCCGGTGCGGAGCATACTCCAGACTACAGAACGCACTCCAGACTCCAGTTGTTGTTACCAGTGCATTATTATTATGATAGGTTAATCTTTAATAATATGTTACTTCGTTATCTATTGTTGCATATTTGAGGATTTGTACTGCAATTTAATTTATTTTAGTAGTGTTAAACCAAATATTGTATATTTGCCTAGAAAAATATTTTTACTTATGTTTTGAGTATTGATATCTTACTTCCTTGTCAAATGCGTATAAATTCTCTGGCTATTTATGAGTGATTCGCAAACATCCGGCCTTGCTAAATTATATCTGTGTATTGGTTATTTGAATATATATACCTTAAATTACTGCGGGCAGTATTCATGTATATGTTGGCTAATCATAACATAACATATGGCTATACTAGATACTACACTGAGGGTAGTATATATTTATTTCCATGTTCACTCTCCACAATATGTAAGCTGGCTCCATATGGCGTTGACAGCTATTTGTATATTAGCTTTAGATTGGCATTTAGTATTAGCGCTAAATATTTGAGTATTACATAATGGCCATCGGCTTATCTATTATAAAAATAATTGTGGAGTTCTGATATATTTGGGAAAATTGTGATCTTTAGGACACTCTCCCATTTTTGTTCTATCAAGCAGAAGCCGGTATATACCTTGTACCTCATTGGCCATAAGTATATTTGTACGCATGCACTCTGAGCGGCATTAGATGCCGAATGGGGCCATTAAAAGCCGTAAATGTTCATTGTTACATTATACACCTGATGAAGCGGTCATTGTGCCCGGGAAACGTGTTGTGTATGCTGTATTTTATATGTTTTTAATAAAGCCCAAAATACTTTTAGTCATTTTACTTCACAGCTTTTTATAACTTTTGCTAAATCTCGCTGGACATTATCCACTGGAGCTGCACTTTATCCATTTCACAGTTTCACAGCTGGCTCTAAGGATATAGGAATTCCCACATGCTTTCAAGTGGAGCAAGGGGCTCAAGGACGGGCTATCACCTGAGTCCAGGCTGTACAAATCTGTGGGAGACTTGCTGTTCTACGTGAGGACAGCTATCTGGACAGCTGCTAAAGGTCCAGGAGGCTCTTGTGGCACTTATCAAGTGCTTTTCATTTTGTAAGTATGATTATTTTCTGCGTGTGTGGAGACCTAGTCACACTGATGTGCACTATTGTGGCGCCTTCTTCTGCTTTATTATATCTATAGATCCGTATTGCAGCCGTGGGTCTGATACATCTGAGGATTACTTTAGTGGACTTTACGTCTAAACTACAGATCTTCATAATTTATGAACTATCCTTTTACAAGTAATATTGACACTGTTGGGTATTTGCTGTGTAGCATCCAATAATTAGATCTTTGTGATATATATGCTGATTTAATCATATTTGCCTTATCTCATTATAAGAGATCATTTAGAGCTTCACTTTTGCATTGAATCCTGGTATATTCCATCTGTAGATTGACAACATGATACCACATGCATTTTATCGCTATATTGTACTAATAGTGTTTATATCATATTGTAATTATTTTTCTGATGTTAAGATACACTTAGTCACATTTTGATATACAATTGTTATTATCATGATTTTTGACACTATTTTAGGTGCATCTAACTTCTTTATGTATATATATATATATATATATATATATATATATATATATATATATATATATATACATACAATCACCAGCCACTTTATTAGGTACACCTGATCAGTTGTTTGGTAACACAAATTGCTAATCAGCCAATTTCATGGCAGCAACTCATTGTATTTAGGCATCTAGACATGGTGAAAATGGCTTGCTGAAGTTCAAAGCAAGCATCAGCATTAGGAGGAAAGGGGATTTAAGTGACTTTGAACGTGGCATGGTTGTTGGTGCCAGATGGGCTGGTCTGAGTATTTGAAAAACTGCTGATCTACTGGAATTTTCACGCACAACCATCTCTAGGGTTTACACAGAATGGTCAGAAAAAGAGAAAATATCCAGTGAGCAGCAGTTGTGTGAAAGAAAATGTCTTGTTTATGTTAGAGGTCAGAGGAGAATGGGCAGACTGGTTGGAGATGATATAAAGGCAACAGTAGCTCAAATAACCACTCATTACAACCAAGGTATGCAGAATACCATCTCTGAATGCACAACATGTTGAACCTTGAAGCAGATGGGCTACAGCAGCAGGTGCCACTCCTGTCAGCTAAGAACAGGACATTGAGGTTACAATTCACACAAGCTTACCAAAATTGGACATTAGATGATTGGAAAAACGTTGCCTGCTATGATGAGTCTCCATTTAAGCTGCAACTTTCAGATGGTAGGGGCAGAATTTGGCATAAACAACATGAAAGCATGGATCCATCCTGCCTTGTATCAACAGTTCAGGCTAGTGCTGGTGGTGTAATGGTGTGGGGGATATTTTCTTGGCACACTTTGGGCACCTTAGTACCAACTGAGCATCATTTAAGCACTACGGCCTACCTGAGTATTGTTGCTGTCCATGTCCATCCCTTTATGACTACAGTGTACCCATTTTCTGATGGCTACTTCCAACAGGATAATGCACCATGTGACAAAGCTCAAATCATCTCAAACTAGTTTCTTGAACATGACAATGAGTTCACTGTACTTCAATGGCCTCCACAGTCACCAGATCTCAATCTAATAGAGCACCTTTGGGATGTGGTGGAACGGGAGATTCACATCATGGAGGTGCAGCAAAACAATCTGCAGCAACTACGTGATACTATCATGTCAATATAGACCAAAATGTCTGAGGAATGTTTCCAACACCTTGTTGAATCTATGCCATGAAAAATTAAGGCAGTTCTGAAGGCAAAAGGGGGTCAAACCCGGTGAGTGTGTATATACAGTATATATATATATATATATATATATATATATATATAGATAGATAGATAGATAGATAGATAGATAGATACATAGATACATAGATAGATATAGATATGTTTGTGTGGGGGGGTATTTAAGTATGTGGACACCTGACCACACTTATGTGACCTTGTTGGACATCCTATTCCAGAACCATTGGAATTAATATAGAGTTGCCCTTCCCCATATTGTGGCTATAAGGCTTTCCATAACACTTTGATGTGTGGGAATCTGTGCCCATTCAGCAAAAAAGAGCATTTGTGAGATCAGGCACTGATGTCAAGTTCTCTCTCCATCCTCGCTATGTATTTTGGCTGTATTTTACTGTATTCTGCTTGCTCCGTTTTTATTTCACACCTACCCCTATCCAGCTAACCAGCCCACCCACCTTCCTGCTGCATTTAATGCTGCTCCCAGCACCATTGAAGTAAGTTCTCTCTCCCTCCTCCCTATGTATTTTGGCTGTATTTTACTGTATTCTGCTTGCTCTGTTTTATTTCACACTTAACCCTATCCAGCTAACCAGCCCGCCCACCTTCCTGCTGTATTTAATGCTGTTCCCAGCACCATTTAAGTAAGTTCTCTCTCCCTCCTCCCTATGGGCGCCATGTACTAAATGGCGGGCGGACAGCTTCTTAACTCGCGAAGCTGTCCGCCCGCCTTCACTACACACGGGCAGCGGATCTATTGATCCGCTTGCCTGTATGTATCATTACACACTCATCGGAGTGTGTAATGCCCGCCCCTTCAATCGCGCGACCAATCACGCGACTGAAGGGGCTGTCAATCACCGAGAGCGAGTGTGCTCTCTGTGATTTTGCTTCACCACCTAAGAGGTGGCGTAGGGTGTAGGAAGCAGCGGTCTAATGACTGCTGCTTCTTACATTGCGGGAAGCAGGCTTGCATATGCGAACCTGCCCCGCAAAGGCTCCGGAGCAGCTTTTGCTGCTTCGTACATGGAGCCCTATGTATTTTGGCTGTATTTTACTGTATTCTGCTTGCTCTGTTTTTATTTCACACTTACCCTTATCCAGCTAACCAGCCCGCCCACCTCCCTGCTGTTTTTAATGCTGCTCCCTGCACCATTGAAGTAAGTTCTCTCTCCATCCTCCCTATGTATTTTGGCTGTATTTTACTGTATTCTGCTTGCTCTGTTTTTATTTCACACTTACCCCTATCCAGCTAACCAGCCCGCCCACCTTCCTGCTGTATTTAATGCTGCTCACAGCACTATTGAAGTAAGTTCTCTCTCCCTCCTCCCTATGTATTTTGGCTGTATTTTACTGTATTCTGCTTGCTCTGTTTTTATTTCACACCTACCCCTATCCAGTTAACCAGCCCGCCCACCTTCCTGCTTTATTTAATGCTGCTCCCTGCGTGACCGCACCACTGGCGCGCCAAACGCATGCCAAAGTCAAGCCCATCAGTACTTGTCCGCACCCCGACCGCACTCAATGCCGCGAACCTTGGCTCCAGAAACTGCCACCACTACGACGCCAGCACCCTCAATGAACTTAACACCGGTAGATCGTCTGCCTGCCACCACGCATCCCCGACCACTACCTTCGGACCTTTTACCTGCCGCAACTGCTCCTTCCCCTCCCTCCAGACCACAACCCAAGCAACTAACCCACCCAAAAACAGCCGCAATTACCTCAACTACATCCTCCTCAACACCCGCTATATTAACAAGCATGCCCTCGAAATCTGGAACTTGCTAGACTCCACCTCCCCAGACATTGTCTTCCTCACCGAGACCTGGCTAAACCTCACATCAGCACTGGACATCACCATCTGGCTACACGATCTGCCACAAAGACCACAGCAACCCACCTGGAGAAGGCATCGCCATCATCCACAAACACACCATCCAAGTTGCAGCAAGCTCCGACGACTACTCACCAGGCCTAGAACACCTACACTTCAAGATCCAGGTCAACCCCCACACCACCCTCCACGGCACCCTTATCTACAGACCTCCCGGACCTCGTCCCGCCTTCTGCGACTCCATTACCGACCACATCACACCCCATGCCCTCGTTTCAATGGACTACATCCTCCTCAGTGACCTCAACTTCCATCTTGATAACCCCAACGATCACAACACCTCCACCCTCCTGGAAAACCTCAGAACCATCGGACTGAAGCAACTCATAAACTACCCAACCTATGCAGCCAGCCACACCCTCGACTTGATCATTTCCTCAGGCAACCACATCTCATCAATAACATCACCGAACTCCTCTGGACTGACCACCACTGCATACACTTCTCCTTCAACAAACCCACCACCCACCTCTGACATTACCACCCGCCCCGCAGAAACTGGAACAACATCACCCAAGACCAACTACACCGCACCCTAAACAAATCCTTTTCACCTACCTCCACAGATGCCAACTCCTCTGCCTGTAACCTTCACCTCTGGATTACAGATTGCTCCAACACCCTCGCCCCCCTCAAAAACCATTCACCCGACAAACCACCAACAAGGCCAGCAGGTTCATCCCGGCCCTTCAGGACTCCAAACCCCACTGCAGACGATTGGAAAGAACCTGGAGATCCAGCAAGACCCTTCTGGAAAAAGCTGCCTTTAAGGAAGCAATTACCACCCACCACAACCTCATAAAAACTGCCAAAAAAACAGCCATCCAAGACAGTATCAACTCTAACGCACACAACAGCAAGGAGTTGTTCTCAGTCATCAAGGAATTCTCTAAACCCAACAGCGACACCACCAACATCCCACCCTCCCAGGACCTCTGCAATACCCTCGCTGCACATGTCCACCACAAGATCCTCGACATCTATGACAGTTTCACACCTCATAACTCAACCTCAACCACCCACTCCCCTACACCCAATGACACCCCTCCCAAATTCCCCCCCCCACACCATACACGGACTATCTGGAGCCCCTCACCAAAGAGGACACCCTCAGAATCATGAAATCTATCCACTCCGGTGCACCTTTGGACCCATGCCCCCATCACATGTTCAACAAAGCAAGTGACACCATCGCCCCTGAACTCAGCCGCACCATCAACTGCTCTATCAAAACCGGCACCTTCCCGGATGTCTGGAAGCATGCAGAACTGAAACCCCTTGTAAGGTCTAGAATGGAACGTTAGGTAAAAATATGAGTTTGTAGATAGGAACCTTTAACACAGATAATATAAGTGGATTAAAGGGGATGGAGGTATTTTAGCAATTAATCCTTTTGAAAGTATTGCATACACAGAGCATGTGCCTAGGTGTATTACAACTTAACCAGAGAGTTGCTAGAATAACAAAGTATCACTTTAGCTTGAATGAGAGGATCTGTGAACAGAGTACTTCAGAGGTATACAAAGACTTTAGCACAGTTTTAGATAAGAGCTTAAACGGTTAAGGTGATGTTTCATATGGACAGATGACAAGTCCCAGCAAGCTGTTAACAAGCAATATCAAATCAGGTAAGTTTGTAATTACATTGCAGGAGCAAGCACAGAAAGACTGTATAACAAGCTTTCAAGCGTTATAACAGATTCCAATAGCAGAGGTAACAGTCACCGAAATATGTATTAGACAGACTGAATAGCAAGCAGAGTAAACAGCGGATGCACAGATAGTTTGCAGAGAGCTGATTGAAAGCAGATTAAATGCATAGAAGTATAACTTGATTTAGTTCTGAAGTTTGCAGAAATACTTGCGGTTTAGCTGTTGCGTACTGGAGGCTTGCAGCAGAGTTTGAGAAAATTGGATCACAGAGAGACTGTGAGCATCAGCGAGGGTAGAGCTGTGTGTGATCCGGAAGTGGAGGTACAATTGCTGGAGGTCGAGTCTGACAGTGAAGGCTGATTCAAAGAGAAGCCCAGCAGGGAAAAATTTGTAGAGAGGCAATCCACAGTAATACAGGAACAGCTGACAACAGGTTGCAGGCTTGAAGAAATCTGATAGGTAGTAAGTCACAGATCCAAAATGAACTGTAGATAGGAACAGAATATTCAAGCAAAGTGAAGTAGCAGGATGTGAACTAAATAGTCTGTACAGGAATAGGAGAAGCCACATTTAAGTGGGTATCATCGAGTTCTTACACCTCTGCTGAAGAAACCCTCGGCAGACCCCACAGACCCGAATAACTACTGCACCATCTCTCTACTCACCTTCCCAGCCAAAGTCATAGAGAAGTCCATCAACTCACAACTTGTTGACCACATTGAGGCCAACCACACCCTGAGCCACTCCCAATCCAGTTTCAGAAGCAACCACAGCACCAAGACCGCTCTTCTTCACCGCCACAGATGACATCCATGCCATGCTCGACCGAGGAGAAACCTCCGCCCTCATCCTCCTAGACCTCTCTGCAGCCTTCGACACTGTCGACTACACCACCCTACACACCCGCCTACACGACGCCGGCATACGCCGCAAAGCCCTGGAATGGATCACCTCCTTCCTCACGGGCAGGACCCAGAAAGTCAGAATCCCGCCCTTCTCCTCCAAACCCACACCAGTCAACTGTGGTGTACCGCAGGGCTCTTCGCTGAGCCCCACCCTCTTCAACATCTACATGGCCCCTCTCACAGTCATCGTCCAATGCCACGTCCTCGACATTGTCTCCTACGCCAACTACACCCAGTTAATCATCTCACTCACCCAAGATCCCACCACCACCAAAAAGAACATCCATGAATGCCTGACAGCAGTTGTCGCCTGGATGAATGACAACCGGCTCAAACTGAACACAGACAAAACTGAAGTCCTTATCCTCTGACCCAATAAATCTGCATGGGATAACTCCTGGTGGCCGACAGCCCTCGGTCACCCTCCAATCCCAACTGACCACGCACAAAATCTAGGCTTAATCCTGGACTCCTCAGGCTCCATGAACCGACAAATCTCTGCCATCACCTCAACATGCTTCCACATTCTCCACCTGCTACCGAAAATCTTCAAGTGGATCCCTACTGAAACCAGGAAAACAGTTACCCAAGCCCTTGTCAGCAGTCGGGTTGACTACGGCAATGCACTCTACGTTGGCTCCACCATCAAACTCCAAAAGAGTCTCCAACGTATCCAGAACGCCTGAGCCAGACTCATACTCAACATCCCTCTCCTATCCCACATTACCAAACACCTAAGGAACCTTCACTGACTCCCCACCAACAAGAGAATCACCTTCAAGCTCCTTACCCACGCCGTCAAGGCCCTACATAACATCGGACCTGAATACATCAACCACCGTGTAAATTTCTACACTCCCGCAAGACAACTCCGATCGGCCGACCAAGCACTAGCAGTCATCCCCTGCATCAGCAAATCTACCGTGGGTGGAAGATTCTTTTCCCACATGGCAGCAAAGACATGGAACACTCTCCTGCTGCACCTCAGTCAATCCACCTCCCTTACAAAGTTCAGAAAGGACCTCAAAATCTGACTCTTCGACTGAACTATCTATTTATACATCAGCCTGCTGTTTGACTGAAAAGTACAAATAAGAAATATACTGGGCATTTAATCTAAGCTTTAATCTTACCACATCACGGATTGAGGTTGTTTGATGTAAGGGCAATACCAATTAAATGTAATAAATATTTTTATTTTATTATACAGTATTACGCTATGTGATTCTTTCTTTCATTCCACGCGTTTCTACACTGGGGCTATTCACCGCACATTCCATACTCTGGAGTTGGACAAGATTCTCACCACCAGATTCTCACCATGGAATGAAAGATTAAAGAGTCCAGAGGTTCCATTTGATACAAGTATACCATGCAGACTGTATTGGAAAAGATTCTGAAAATAAAGACCCAAGTAAAGACAGACAAGCTATGGAACAGACCGATTGAGATGTACCTAACCATCATCTCCCTCCCAAGGCTCTAATCTTACATCATAAGATTGGGGTCCGTTCTGGTAAGCAGAAATATTTTACTATTGTATGATTTCTGCTAGAGGATTATCTCTAGAAGCGAACTGTACTAATTATTGGTCAACATCAATTCAAATTATTAATTGACTTTTTCATAGAGACAATGCATATCAGTGCACCATTTATCTATTATTGATTTTCGCTTTCTTTCTAATACTTTAAATAGTGAAACGGGTACACTATATCAATACTTTTGCAGCACGAATATATACTGTGTTAGATTTACATAATATGTTATAGTGATTTTTTTCCATAGGGAGTGAATATCACTTACTTTCAAACAAGAAATTGTGTCCTTTTTGGTTGTAACAACAACTAAAAGTATATATAACAAACTACCTTTCAAGTGGGTTTAGTGCTGGTGACTTTTCTTTATATATATAAATATATATATATATATATATATATATATACAAAAAACATCAGATATTTATGTGTCTATGAATAAATAGAGCACTTGTTCGGTGTAAGTTTTTTTTCCACTCTCCATTGAAGTCTGTGAAGGTACGTGGTTGTGATATTCTAACCAGCTTTTTGAGCACATCAGGTTAGCGCGTGAGTGAAAACTTTTTTATTTTCAACATGAAATATGCACCATACCCAATGTGCGCAAAAAGACGAAGTTGTGCACAGTTACTGCATAAGCGGGAGCGATAAATAGTGCTTCACTTGTAATCTAGCCCTTAGTTGACAGAAAATAAATATTTACTAAACAGGAAGCAATTAAAGTTAAACTTTAGTGAAACTATTTCATTTTATTTGTATTTTCTGCACACTGAGAATGTATATCACTGTTGGGGGTACACTTACTCACCCCTGTGAGATTCTCTGTCCTAGAGAGTCTAATTGCTTTCTATGGGAGTTATTTCTCATTTTCAAGTTCTGTAATTTTCAGTGAGTTCTACCCCTGAAAAGCTTGTACAAGGAATTCATTCTGAGCTGTAATTTTTTTTCAGAATCAGACCCATAGAAAAAAAGGGGTCTTCACAAACAGCCACATTTAGGGCTAGATTATGAGGGGGTGCTAACATTTTGTGTACGAGCGATATCAGGTTTTTTTCACCCCTGTTTGCTCGCAAGTTAGAATGATTACTGACTAATTGAAAGCTCTGGCTAACTGTTTTGTGAGACAAAAAAGATGCACAAAACACATCAAAAATACATTTAATAGCACAGTTACGCTCATTTTAACACTGTCTGATAAAAAATTATTGCATATTTATATATATATATATATATATAGGAAAGAAAAAGAAAAGTCCGGGAAGAGCTTAAGGCAACACAATTTTATTCAACGGTTAGTAACAGCAGTTAAAAGCAGATTAAAGCAAAAGCAAATTTGTCAAAGAGGACTGCATACTCATAGACAATGCTGGGCCCATACATATTTTCATCTTCTTTAACCACCTGACATATCCTTTACCTCCTAATTGATAAAAGGGTAGTTGGATATTTTGGACCATCTTCTCTGGCTCTAAACACATAGTATTGCTTCCTCACTGGATTCTTTATGAGTTTTGTATCAGGCCTAGTGTCCCAAACAATCCATATAACTGGGGTATGCATGCCTGCCCAAAACCAATCTAAACAGTCTTCCATTATACCATTGTGCCCAAAATCTTGTTCAAATTCCTCCACTTTCCAAATACCTAATTCCTTATGTCCACCTCAATATTTCAGGACAGAGCACTTAAAATAAGTAATGTCTTCAGCCCTCCCTCTTCTCTACCCATTAATGTCATAGGTAGAGTTCTCCCAGATTGATTGTTAGTATGCCTGAAGCCGGGTCTAACTAACTCCACTTTGGCTGAGAACACCATTACCTTAGTTAATCAAATAAAGAAATCTGCACACAAATTCCAGTCTTAGAAGTCTGCTACAAGGACAAAATTCAGATACATTTTACAAACAAGAGAAAAAAGTTAGCATATTTTGCATAATGCATTAAAGATCACCCACCAGAAATAAGGCAACCCACATAGGTGAATATACTTTATATTTGATGAATGATTTACTGTGCACCCATTTTTAAAAAAAATATATATATTTTCTTATTATTTTTATTTTTTTGATCAGATGAGTAGGATTAGGAACTGTATGAAGAGTAGAGCGCTACTACATTTCACAGGAACTTATTGTAGCTAAGGAGTCCTGAACTAATCTATCATAGTGGGTTCTCTCTGGTTTCAGAAGTTGGTGGGGTGTTGAATGTTGCAGGGAACTTCGCTGAAGCTGCTTAGTACGAAGATAAGTGCAAGCTGTCTGCAGAACAGGGAGAAATAGCAGGAGGTGCGTTTGACAGTTGAACAGTGAAATGTTGGCTAGAGCTGTGGGACAAGTATACTCAAAGCTAATTGCACTACAGCTTATGGCCCTGCGCTGATGAAGGATTCCCCAGGTTGTGGAGCACCCCACAGCAGACACTCATGCTGTGCATACAGAGCTGTCACAGATACGAGAGCTGAGTTTTGTGGGAAAATGTACTGTATTTCTCTCCACAGACTTACTTATATTATATATATATATGTTCTAGAAATTTATATTACACACATGGAGCCTTCAGCTTTATACAGTCACAGCCATTCCATAAAAGAGGCATTAGCATGCAATGAAGCAGCTTAAGAAAGTCCTTTGTAAAATGTATTTTAAATATAAATAAAATAACTTTTTAACTTATATTATTATATTTATTAAAGTCCATAAGTAAAGAGATAACACTGAAGCTTAAAGGAAAATGAAACACTTTTTTATTTTTCATAAAAAACATACAATTCTAAAAAACTTTTGAATTTACTTCTATTATCTCATTTCACTTGGTATCCATTATTGAAAAACATACCTAGGTATGCTCAGGAACAACTGGGAGCAGTGTACAACTGGGAGCTAGATGTTGGTGGCTGTACATATATGCCTCTTGTCAGACAGATAGATATAATCCAACTATTAGTGCACTCTCACTTCACATTACAGCTACCACGGTGCTGGTAAAAAATAAAAATCACACAAGGGGGTCAAAAATAAAAATCACACAAGGGGGTCATATTATCATGCTCCGAAAGGAGGCCTGCCCTGAGGCTGCGGATATCAATCTGCCTGATCCTATACGATCGGGCTGATTGACACCCCCTGCTAGGAGCCGATTGGCCGCGAATCTGCAGGGGGCGGCATTGCACAAACAGTTCACAAGAACCGCCTGTGCAATGATAAATGCTGACGGCGTATGCTGTTGCCATTTATCGATGTGAGGTATATCATGTCCGCTCGCACTTTCAGGGCTGTAACCTGTAACTTGCTGGATTTCAAAAAGCTTCTGCACACTTTATTAGTGCTAAGGAAGGGGAAATATGACAACAGTGCTAAAAAAAGTATGCACAATTTCTTTGTGTGTGTGTGTTTGTGTGTGCATGCACAGGTGTATACTGTGTGCACGTTGTGTTGTGTGTATACATGTATGTGTTTATACTGTGTAAGGTGTGTAAATTGTGTGTGTACATGTATATGTGTATTCTGTTTAGTATGTATGAGCATCTAAATATGTATGCTGTGTAGTGTGTGTGTGTGCATGTTTTGTGTGTACATATAACTGAGTATACTTTGTAGTTTTCGTTTGCCCATATGTGTACATGTATATATGTATGCTGTGTTTGTGTGTGCATGCATATTTGTATGTTGTGTGTGTATGCACATGTATGTGCATGTTGGGTAGTGTGTGTGTGCATGCATGCATTTGTGTATGCTGTGTAGTGTGTGTGCACATGTATATATGTATGCTGTGTAGTGTGTGTGTGCATGCATTTGTGTATGCTGTGTAGTGTGTGTGCACATGTATATATGTATGCTGTGTAGTGTGTGTGTGCATGCATATGTGTATGCTGTGTAGTGGGTGTGCACATGTATGTGTATGTTGTGTAGCGTGTGTGCACATGTATAAATCTATGCTGTGTAGTGTGTGTGCATGCATATGTGTATGCAGTGTAGTGGGTTTGCAGCACATATATGTGTATGTTGGGTAGTGTGTGCTGAAGAGTTTTGTATAGAAGGGTCAACATACATACAGGTGGCACAAATAGGTATCAGATATTGGATAGCAGGAGCCACACTGACATTTCAGGGATCTCTGTGGTAACCTGCATCTAATTAAACAAATATCTTCATTTTATATATATATATATGAGAAGCACAGAATACCCCACTGATACACACACGCACACTACACATATAAGCAGTTATTATCTCTTTAAAATGTATTTGGCATGGTCAGAAAACAGTGACCCCACTACTGTGTAACCCTGCGTTTCCCCATACCCCCCCCCCATATATATTCTTTTGCTGATGATGCAACTGCAAACAATACTTTTATTTTATGTTTATATCATGACATGACAAAATGTGTGGAAAAATATAGATATTTTTATTAATACTTTAATAAACAAGGTTGTAAACCTTTATTGTCTTTTTATCTCTATTGAAAGACAGGGTTATTCTCATTTAAACCAGGGCCCAAGGGCTTTTGGGAATATATATATATATATAATTTTGATGTGCAAATAGGGGCACTTAAATGCATTTGAAACCCAAACATTTTCTTTTGTGGTTTAGAGAGAGCATACAATTTAAAAAAAAGTTCCCCATTTTCTTCTGTTATCAAATTTGCTTCATTCCCATGATATTCTATGTTGCAGAGATACCTAGGTAGGCATCTGAAGAACTACATGGCGGGAAATAGTGCTGCCATCTAATGCTCTTGTAAATAGATAACATTCTTGCAAAACTGCTGCCATATAGAGATCTAGAAATGGGCCGGCTCCTAAGCAAATGCCCCTGCTTCTTAACAAAAGACACCAAGAGAACAAAGAAAAATTGATAATAGAAATCACTTAGAAAGTTGTTTAAAATCGCATGCTCTATCTGAATCATGAAAGATAAATTGTTGGTTTCATATCCCTTTTAAAGACCACCCTTCATCCAAAATTTGAACTTTTTTAAATAAAAATTAAATAAATTTGAAATGGCATGTGATTACCTTTCCAGCGTTTGTATTGGGCATCTGTAGGAGTTAGGGAAGCTGAGACATCCACCTCCCTTCTCCTGTTCAGGATTCCTGCCTCTAAGCGATGTCAACATACCCACATGTGGCAACTTCACATATAGGTCCGAATTCCATTAACTGACACCTAACCTTATGCCTTCTTGTAAGCCACATAATACTGCAGGGTATCCATGACCAGCTCCAAAAGCAGCCTCCTATAATGACGACACATGGCTGTCATCCACGCTAACGGCATTGTGTGGATGACAATCACATGTTATCATCTGAAGTTACAGGGTTTTAGCAGGGAGTAGTTTGCATTGGGGTTTGGCTGTCTAGGGGTTAATAGCTGAATGTTTTTGGGGGAGCTGCATTAACTTAGGGTCTAATAGTAGGTAAGGGGTTTTAGCGTAGGAGTTTTTTTGCTTTGTGGGTTCTAGTGGCTTATGGGTTAATAGTGGTTAAGTGTATTTAGCATGGGAGCATTGCAATTGGGGTTGTAGTGGATGAGGAGTTAAAGCATAGGTGGGTTTGTGTTGGAGGTAGTGGAGGTTTAGGGGTTAATAGCATTGGGGGTTTAGTCTGGAGGTTATTGCATGCACCTGGCAAAATATCAAAGATTAATATAGCTATCCTGCTAATCAGTGCTTCCCACTATAAGCATGGGATTAATTGATTGTGTCACATGCACAAATCAACCTTGATTACATTTTTTTTTAACCAATAACTTGTAGTACCAAAATGAGTGATGCAGATTTCAGACTGAGCTTAATCACAATCAGTGTTTCTTGACGTTTAGGGGTCAATTTATCAAGCTCCGTTCGGAAATATTATTTGATGCACAGAGTCACATGTACCACCACCGACATAGTATATTTACTCCACTGTTCATGTGGTAAATTCTATGTGGGTAAGACGGTGGATATGCTAAGAACTTGCATGGTGAATCACAGGATGGCCATAAGAACAGCATTGAATAAAAAGGAGTCTGACCAGCCAGTGGTGAGGCACTTCATGGAGGCAGAGCATAAAGTATCTGATCTACGATACACAATAATAGACCATATCCCTATACCACACAGAAGAGGGGATAGAGCAAGAACATTTCTACAGCGAGGAAAAGATCCAAGGGTTGCGGGTATAAAGTAAGTAAAATATGCACACTGTCTTTTACTGTCTGAGGACGGTGGTAACCCCGAAACGTTACGTATTGTAATAAACTAATATATTTCTTTAAAACCCAGTGAGTGCTCCTTCTTACGTTGGAATTATATGCTTGCTACTTGGTATCACCCTGGGCAGAAAATGCATTGCTTACAGCAATAATAGTGCTTTATCATACCAATAAATACTATATATATATATATATATATATATATATATATATAGACATAGAAAAAAAGCGCACTCCAAAGGATCCTTATTCAGGCACTTTTAATAGTAAACGTTTTCGGACGCGTAACGTCCGTCCTCAGACCAAAAAGTGTTACACATTACTTACCCCAGCTCCCTTTAAATGCAACAAGCCACCACTGTGAACTGGCCGGGCGTCCACGCTCTCTCGGGTAGCTCCGCCCCCAAGCAGGTGACGTCATCATCCTGGGCAACGTGAGTCCGGTCAGTCAAAAAACATAAATGTGTGCACCCTATGAAATAACATACCAAATAGACATGTATTGGGCAAAGAATTGAAAAACATTCAAACATGGCAAAGGCAAAGGAGTATGGATTGTATTTGTATAAGTAGTCAAATGTGCCGCAACGGGTTGCCATAGCAACCATCATAAACAAGGCTTGCGAGACATGTGACCCTAGACAAGCCAAACATAAACAAATAAATAAATAAGACAATAGAAACTGTATACAGTCTAGAGCAGAACTTAATAACCATTTATAGGAAACACGATTCTGTTACTGGAGTCTCACATAAAAAACCAGGGTGCATAAGCAACTTTACAGAGCATAAAGTAAAATAATGATAAAACGCTCTGGGTCATATGACCCTCCAGTAACCAATCAAAAGAGCTCACAGGGCTGTATAATGAGCAACAGTAGTCATGGCAATGTAAACAAACAAGAACTACAAACGTATCCAATAAACTTAACAGTGTCATCATAAATAAACTGGTCAATATATATAGAGACCAGCAGGTTGCTATAGAAAATAGTGTGTTATACTAGACCATCATCAAGGTGCATGCCTGTCTACAATCAACTGGCGCTAAACTTAAGCGTTATATTAGAGAATACCAATAGTGTGTAGAGACATGCACATCTGGTGGTGCAGAACTAGTATAATTTAATAGGTGAAGACAGTAATAGTCATATGTGTAGTAAAACATATATAATAGAAATTATAGTAAAAAACATGAGTATGTAAGAGAATAGCATATCATAGGACATATGGCTATATTTTAAACAGTTATTAATGAATCAGGACTCTCATTGTGTTTGGATCAGTGGACTCTCCTAGTCCAAAAATGTCTCACTATCAGGGCAATTGCACCTTAGATAGAGCAGGTAAACTGATTCATAAACTGGGACAGCCAGATACTGCTATAGAAAAGCCTGCCAGTCCAGATGGGTGTTCAAACCTTTAGGGACTAATGTCTGTAAGTGGAATGTCCATCTGGCTTCCTTTTGCAGTAGTATTCTATCGCGGTCTCCACCCCTAGAAAGAGGGGGCACATGGTCAATTATTGTGTTTTTTAAATCCGACACTCTGTGTTGGAATTGCTGGAAATGTCTGGCAACGGGTTGTTCTGCACTGCCCTGCTTTAGTGCCACTCTAATTGCAGAGTGATGGTTCGCCATCATAGTGCGTAAATTATTGACAGTCTTCCCAACATAGTATAAGCCACATGGGCAGTGAAGTAGGTAGACTATGTGTGTAGTTGTACACATAAGCCTATATTTATGTTTGAACGTTTTCCTCTGATAGGGATGTGTGAACGAAGAGCCAGTGATCAACCCACCACAGGTTGTACAGCCCAGGCATAGGTAGACCCCAGGTTTATTAGTGTCAAGCCATGTGCTCTTCTTATACGCTTGTTGGGGGTCAGTCTGGACTAAGTGGTCCCTCAGGGATCTTGCCCTTCTATAGCCCATTCTTGGTGGTGATGAATTCAAGAGGGGTAGCATATTATCGCTGCTAATGATGTCCCAATGTTTTCTAATAGCTGAAGCCATACCATTCTTGTCACTCGTATAGGTCGTCACAAACGTCATTCTATTTTCTTCTTTTCTTACCCATTTGATTTATATATTGACTTGAAAAAAGTTCAGAGACAATTACTTTTAAAAGAAAAATTCCAAAATAACCGTGAAGATCGTACTCTCTTCAGGAGTAAGTCCAAATATACTCCTCAGTCTACAAACTCAAGCATTAATACCTATATGAGATTGAGTATGAAAGAAATGGAACAGTCGATTAGTGAACATCAACAAGATACATTTAACAACTTCTCCAGGTTGGAATGGGCTGCGCTAAGGTCCCTCACATCTGATAAAAATCTAATCATCTGTGAAGCGGATAAGGGTGGAGCAATTGTTCTACAAAATTATGGAGAGTATAGAGAAGAAATTCTATCACAGCTGGAGGATGGAAAAACAAATAAAGCTTTACCACAGGATCCTAATTTACTTTTCAAAAAACAGATTGATGAATATCTACGTATGGTTTCTGTACATAATCTATTCGATAAAACTACTGTGGCATACCTTACGGTTGAGCATCCAAGGATTCCTGTGCTCTACACCCTTCCAAAGATACACAAACGGTTGGAAAAACTGCCTGGGAGGCCTATTGTGTCGGCAATAGGTTCACTCCTACAACCTATGGCCATGTTTGTGGACTATTTCTTACAGCCCATGGTTACCAACATGCCATCATATTTAAAAGATTCAGCCTCTCTTTTATCTCTATTAAAGAATATGGATAACATCTTGCCAACAGATCTACTGGTTACCCTGGATGTAACATCATTATATACTGTCATTCCGCACCAACAAGGTATGCAGGCCATTGCCACACAGTTGGCTAGATACCCCTATGTGGGACCACCTGCTGAATTCTACTATACCTGTTAGACCTTTGTCTAAGTAAGAACTACTTTAGGTTCAAAACCAAGTTCTACCTTCAAGTAATGGGAACGGCGATGGGGTCCAATGTGGCCCCATCATACGCGAACCTCTATATGGCCATCTTTGAAGAATTTGAAATGGATTTGTTCAGAAATGAACACATCAAGGTCTTCAGGCGTTACATAGATGATCTCTTCTTGATTTGGAGTGGAAGTGCTGAACAACTTGAACACTGGTTCAACCAATTAAACGTCGTTAACGAAGCGTTACAATTTAAGATGTTATTTGATCAACATCAAATTGACTTCCTGGATGTACGGCTATACAAGGGGGACAACAAGCTCCAATCAACTCTGTTCCGCAAAGAGACGGACCGGAATGCCTTGTTACATTTTACAAGCTGTCACCCGCCAGCTCTTAAAAAAGTATTACCGAAATCACAGCTGCAGAGAGTGACCAGGATCAATTCGGAAGAGGATAACAAGCTGGTTCAATTATCAGAAATGCAAACTCGTTTTGAAGCCCGACAATACCCAGTAAAATTACTCCATAACCAGTGTGAAATGGTATTGAATGACACCCAAAGAACAATAAGAAAAGAAGAAAATAGAATGATGTTTGTGACGACCTATACGGGTGACAAGAATGGTATGGCTTCAGCTATTAGAAAACATTGGGACGTCATTAGCAGCGATAATATGCTACCCCTCTTGAATTCATCACCACCAAGAATGGGCTATAGAAGGGCAAGATCCCTGAGGGACCACTTAGTCCAGACTGACCCACAACAAGCGTATAAGAAGAGCACATGGCTTGACACTAATAAACCTGGGGTCTACTGATGCCTGGGCTGTACAACCTGTGGTGGGTTGATCACTGGCTCTTCGTTCACACATCCCTATAAGAGGAAAACGTTCAAACATAAATATAGGCTTATGTGTACAACTACACACATAGTCTACCTACTCCACTGCCCATGTGGCTTATACTATGTCGGGAAGACTGTCGATGATTTACGCACTAGGATGGCGAACCATTGCTCTGCAATTAGAGTGGCACTAAAGCAGGGCAGTGAAGAACAACCCGTTGCCAGACATTTCCAGCAATTTCAACACAGAGTGTTGGATTTAAAATACACAATAATTGACCATGTGCCCCCTCTTTTTAGGGGTGGAGACCGCGATAGAATACTACTGCAAAAGGAGGCCAGATGGACATTCCACTTACAGACATTAGTCCCTAAAGGTTTGGACACTTATCAGGACTGGCAGGCTTTTCTATAGCAGTATCGGGCTGTCCCAGTTTATGAATCAGTTTACCTGCTCTATCTAAGGTGCAATTGCCCTGATAGTGAGACATTTTTGGACTAGGAGAGTCCACTGATCCAAACACAATGAGAGTCCTGATTCATTAATAACTGTTTAAAATATAGCCATATGTCCTATGATATGCTATTCTCTGACATACTCATGTTTTTTACTATAATTTATATTATATATGTTTTACTACACATATGACTATTAAGTTAAGTTTAGCGCCAGTTGATTGTAGACAGGCATGCACATCGATGATGGTCTAGTATAACACACTATTTTCTATAGCAACCTGCTGGTCTCTATATATATTGACCAGTTTATTTATGATGACACTGTTAAGTTTATTGGATACGTTTGTAGTTCTTGTTTGTTTACATTGCCATGACTACTGTTGCTCATTATACAGCCCTGTGAGCTCTTTTGATTGGTTACTGGAGGGTCATATCACCCAGAGCGTTTTATCATTATTTTACTTTATGCTTTGTAAAGTTGCTTATGCACCCTGGTTTTTTATGTGAGACTCCAGTAACAGAATCGTGTTTCCTATAAATGGTTATTAAGTTCTGCTCTAGACTGTATACAGTTTTGATTGTCTTATTTATTTATTTGTTTATGATTGGCTTGTCTAGGGTCACATGTCTCGCAAGCCTTGTTTATGATGGTTGCTATGGCAACCCGTTGCGGCACATTTGACTACTTTACAAATACAATCCATACTCCTTTGCCTTTGCCATGTTTGAATGTTTTTCAATTCTTTGCCCAATACATGTCTATTTGGTATGTTATTTCATAGGGGGCACACATTTATGTTTTTTGACTGACCGGACTCACGTTGCCCGGGATGATGATGTCACCTGCTTGGGGGCAGAGCTACCCGGGAGAGCGTGGACGCCCGGCCAGTTCACAGTGGTGGCTTATTGCATTTAAGGGGAGCTGGGGTAAGTAATGTGTAACACATTTTGGTCTGAGGATGGACGTTACGCGTCCGAAAACATTCACTATTTAAAGTGCCTGAATAAGGATCCTTTGGAGTGCGCTTTTTTTTCTGTCTATTTGTTGGTTTTGCTGCACCCAGGGCATTGGTTCAAACTGCTAGCTTGGAGTGCAATCCTCTTCTATTTTTTATATATATATATATATATATATATATATATATATATATAAAAATATATATATGTGTGTGTGTATATATATATATATATATGTACATATGTATGTATATGTATTTATATGTATGTATATATATATATATATATATATATATATATCACACAGAGAAAGTCCAGCACTCACTTACAAGCTCTCAGCTAAGATTAAAAGCAAAAATGGAAAGGTTAGTTACCGCATTTGGCCAAATGGGACAAGTCCAGGTACCACGTAAAG
The DNA here is from genome assembly GCF_027579735.1 of Bombina bombina. NCBI lineage: Eukaryota > Metazoa > Chordata > Amphibia > Anura > Bombinatoridae > Bombina > Bombina bombina. The sequence continues at coordinate 320,712,011 of NC_069501.1, forward strand.
GTCCTTTCCAAAAATCTGGGATCCTAAAACAGCCCACACCATGCAAGCTCTCAATCCAAACAAACTGGGAACAAGTGAAAGGTGCACAGGCTTATGTAATCACCCCAGAAATATACAAAACACGGAAGGGGACTGCACTCTCAAACCGGACCGGGTACACATCCCATGACCCTGCAACATGCATGTTGCAGGGTCATGGGATGTGTACCTGGTCCGGTCTGAGAGTCCAGTTCCCTTCCGAGTTTTGTATATATACATGTATATATATATATATATATATATATATATATATATATATATATATATATATATGTGTGTGTGTGTATATATATATTTGTATATATATAGATATATATATATATAATATATATATATATATATACACAGAGAGAAATGCACTCACAGGAACGAACAACCAGCTCAATACCATTGTTAGCCTGTTCTATGGCGATTTACCACCTGGGTGCAACTTCTTTTAGCTCAGCAATGCTTTTCACAGAGTAGAACTTTCCTGTAGTATATCAGTCTGATCCCGCCTATTACGGTCAGTCCAGCGCCGAAATACCAGGCAATTCCTCTCTGAACAAGGAACACAGCAACCCCAGACGATCGTTTCGTCCTTCATTGGGCCTCGTCAGTGAGGTGTAGCAGTATTCCTCTAAGCACACTGAGCAAGGAGTCCACGTCTGGTTGCCCCTTTTTCCCATAGGGAGACTAAATACACACAGAGAGAAATGCACTCACAGGAACGAACAACCAGCTCAATACCATTGTTAGCCTGTTCTATGGCGATTTAGCACCTGGGTGCAACTTCTTTTAGCTCAGCAATGCTTTTCACAGAGTAGAACTTTCCTGTAGTATATCAGTCTGATCCCGCCTATTACGGTCAGTCCAGCGCCGAAATACCAGGCAATTCCTCTCTGAACAAGGAACACAGCAACCCCAGACGATCGTTTTGTCCTTCATTGGGCCTCGTCGGTGAGGTGTAGCAGTATTCCTCTAAGCACACTGAGCAAGGAGTCCACGTCTGGTTGCCCCTTTTTCCCATAGGGAGACTAAATACACACAGAGAGAAATGCACTCACAGGAACGAACAACCAGCTCAATACCATTGTTAGCCTGTTCTATGGCGATTTAGCACCTGGGTGCAACTTCTTTTAGCTCAGCAATGCTTTTCACAGAGTAGAACTTTCCTGTAGTATATCAGTCTGATCCCGCCTATTACGGTCAGTCCAGCGCCGAAATACCAGGCAATTCCTCTCTGAACAAGGAACACAGCAACCCCAGACGATCGTTTCGGCCTTCATTGGGCCTCGTCAGTGAGGTGTAGCAGTATTTCTCTAAGCACACTGAGCAAAGAGTCCACGTCTGGTTGCCCCTTATATATATATAAATGTGTGTATATATATATGTATATAAATATATATATATATATATATATATATATATATAAATGTGTGTGTATATATATATATATATATTTATATTTATATACAGTGGATATAAAAAGTCTACACACCCCTGTTAAAATGTCAGGTTTCTGTGATGTAACAAAATGAGACAAAGATAAATCATTTCAGAACTTTTTCCACCTTTAATGTGACCTATAAACTATACAACTCAATTGAAAAACAAACTGAAATATTTTAGGTAAAGGGAAATAAAAATAAAAAACTAAAATAATGTGGTTGCATAAGTGTGAACACCCTTTTATAACTGGGGATGTAGCTGTGTTCAGAATTAAGCAATCACATTCAAAATCATGTTAAATAGGAATCAGTACACACCTGTCATCATTTAAAGTGCCTCTGATTAACCCCAAATAAAGTTCAGCTGTTCTAGTAGGTCTTTCCTGACATTTTGTTAGTCGCATCCTACAGCAAAAGCCATGGTCCGCAGAGAGCTTCTAAAGCATCAGAGGAATCTCATTGTTAAAAGGTATCAGTCAGGAGAAGGGTACAAAAGAATTTCCAAGGCATTAGAAAATACCATGGAACACAGTGAAGACAGTCATCATCAAGTGGAGAAATTATGGCACAACAATGACATTACCAAGAACTGGATTTCCCTCCAAAATTGATGAAAAGGCGAGAAGAAAACTAGAGGCCTACAGCAACATTAAAGGAGCTGCAGGAATATCTGGCAAGTACTGGCTGTGTGGTACATGTGACAACAATCGCCCGTATTCTTCATATGTCTGGGCTATGGGGTAGAGTGGCAAGACGGTAGCCTTTTCATACAGAAAAAAACATCCAAGTCTGGCTAAATTTTGCAAAAACACGTCTGAAGTTTCCCAAAAGCATGTTGCAAAAGGTACCAAGGGGTCTTAGGCTAAAAAAAGACTGCACTTTCGATTTAAATATGAAATGGTCTACAATATGGTATAATGTCCTTTAAAAAGCTTCATTAGATCTTATGGAAATTGTGATTAAAGCTAGAGGGGAGTCTTTAGACCAGCTAGCAATAGAAATTGAAAGCTACAAAGAGATTTTGCAAAATTTTAAAAATCAAAATAAATATAAAGAAAAAGAGGAGAATTTAAAAACAGCTTTAAAAGAATTGAAAGAACAATTATTAAATAGAAAAAGGTCAAAATATGATAGAGATGAAAATGATTATAATATAGATCTCACAAATGATACAAATCAGGAAGATAAAATAGAGGATATAATGATTGAGAGAGACTATTTACATATTTTTAAAAATAAGAAAGATCCAAATATAGAGAAAGGAACAACTAAAAAAGAAAATGACCAAGAACATATAAGAAAACCATGGACAAACGTATATTATAAAAATGGGAGAAAAATAAACATAGATGAATCAGAGACATAAAAATTAAGAAACACTTATAGAAATTATAATAGGACCAATTATGATAAGGAATGCAATCAGAAGATAAATCGCTTTACAAATGACTATAGAAATAAAAACGATTATAATAGACAAAATGGAAATTACTATTATAATAGAAATCAATGGGTTAAAGACCAGGAATATGAGAATAATGTGAATAACAGATGGAACTACCAGAATAACAATAGATCTAATAGATGGGACAATAGATATGAAAGTAAGAATAATGATTACAAAAGATGGAACTATCAAACTAAAGACCAACATTTTAACAAATCCACTAGATGGGGGAAAAGTTATGACGATGAGAACAATGATAATCATAGATGAAACTATCATAGCAAACAGAATAGCAAGAACACAAAAGGGGATATGTATTGTAATGGAAAAACACCAGATATATTAGTATCAACTCAGAATAAAAAGAGAAATGATAAAGAAAAAGAGAGAGATAGAAAAGACAGATTAGGAAGAAATTGAAGGAGAAATCTCAAAACAGTCACAGGTTTTTTTAGAGAACTCCCCAGTAACAAGAAAAGAGGAGATACAGACAAGGAACAAAAAGAAAAATCTAGAGGAAGTAGAGGACAAGGGGAAACAAAAAATACAAAAGAAAAAATAATAAAAAAGCAAGGAATATTTAATCTAAGTGATGTGGTTCTAACCAAAGAGCAAGAACACATCTTAAATAAAGGACTAAGCTTTGCACCAACAAATAATATGAATAAATTTGAAACTTTGATCAATTTAAATCAATTTGTACGAAAGATGACTCTGAAAAGATATTATCTGAAAAATCCAATACAAGAGAGACAATTTATAAATCATACTAATCATAAAAAATTAAGGACGATATATATCAGTATAGTAATTTAAAACCTAAATCTAATTTTTTTCCATCACAAGAAAAGGGAACTAATCTAGAACTATTTGAAGATCTAGTGAAAAAGGATCTAGAAAAAATGGATGCAAAATTAAAAAAGAATATGAAACAAAATTTAACAAAACAAGAGAGCAATATACTACAAGATCTTAGTAAAAATAAAGATCTGACTAGAAAATCGGCCGATAATGGTGGTGGAATAGTAATTTTAAATACTATTGATTATATCAAAGAAGCTGAAAATATTCTGGGTGATAAAGAAACACATGAAGTATTAAGAAATAATTCAAAAGAAAAACAAAAAGAAAAAATAATAGAACTGTTAAAGGATTACTTTCTGTTATAATTTTTAAGCCAAACAACTAACATATTAAAGTTAATAAACATTAATTAAAACCTACTGACTTATATTTTCTCCAAAACGAAGTTTCATAACGTTCTAAAAGTTATATCTTTTATTCGCTGATGATGTCACGTTATCCTGCCCACTATTTTCAGCACTGCATGTTCAAAATACTTAAACCAATAACTTTGTGTTTAAAGCTCCATTTTGAAACCTAGGTATTGTAAACGGATTGGTACAGAGCAAAGGATACCCACAGAGTGGGTTTGGAAAACAATTAAATTTGCAGACAAGATTTCTGATATACGGTAGAGATATGTTAATGAAATGCTATTGATAAAAAGCGTATTTGGGGTAGTTAGTAACAGGCATAGAAAATATTTACTTACAGTGGCCCTTTAAAAGATGCAAGAAAAATCAACTTAATTACACAGAGAGAATATCAATTTTTAGTTATAGAATATCCTAAGACTCCACTTCTTTTACTATTTGCCAAAAATTCATAAAAATCCCAAAAACCCTCCTGAACGTCCAATAATTTTAGGAATACACTCTGTCACCTCTAATCTGTCTCACTATGTAGATGTATTTTACAGGATTATGTTAAAGAACTACCTGCCTACCTAAAAAATTCAACAGAACTATTGAAAATACTGAAAAACATAAAATGGGAAAATAATTATATTCTGGTAAGCTGCGATGACTCCTCTTTGTATACAATTATTGATCATAACCTAGGATTAAAAGCCATCAAATACTATTTTCAAAAAGATAAAAATATGTCCCATATTCAAGCAAGTTTTTTATTGGATTGTATTGAATTTATTTTAAGAAATAATTCCTTCTCATTTAAAGAAAAAATATATTTACAATAAAAAGGAACAGCAATGGACACAAGGTTTGCAATGCAATACAAACCTTGTGCTATACAAACTATACATAGACGATATGATACTCATCTGGAAGGGAGATTTAGAATTATTATATCTTTTTATAGAAGATATTAATAGTAACAATTTGGGTCTTAAATTTACTTATGTAATTAGCACTACAAAACTGGCGTTTCTGGATGTTTTGATAGAAATTAAAGACAATCAAATTATTACAAACTTTTTTTAAAAAAAAAAGTGGATACAAATAATTATATTCATGCAGACAGCTGCCACCATGTCAGATAGAAGACAACCATCCCGAAAGGTCAGTTTTTAAGAATTAAAAAGAATTGCACCAACCTTGAGGCAAGAAAACCTATCTGTACCGTTTATAACCACATATAATAAACAACATAATTAAATTAATAAGATACTAAATAGACATTGGAACATTTTAAAAATGGATCCAATTATAGGAAAAAATCTAAATGAAAAACCACAATTAATTTTTAAGAAAGCTATGAATTTTTAAAACATATGTCCAAGTGAGTATTAACATAAACAAATAAAAGTACAGGTAGATTTATATAAAAATACACTAAATGGCTTTTTCCCTTGTCATCTATGTATGGCATGTAAATACAGTTGTAAAGCTAAAACAGTTAAATCTTCCACAAGACAGAAATAATATACAATAAAAGATATGATCAGATGTAGAGATAAAGGGATTATCTATGTAATACAATGTTTATGTTTAAAACAATATTTAGGTCAAATGAGTCGACCTCTCAAAGATAGAATTTGTGAACATCTTAACAATATAAAAAATGGGTTTGAAGGCCATATGTTATCTAAACATTTTAAAGATGTACACAATCAAAGTCCAGTAGGGCTTATACGTATTCTGGGGTATCAAATTGGTTAAAAAGAATTGGAGAGGGGGTAATCATGAGCAAGATCTATTATACAGTGAAGCAGAACTGATATATAATTTTAAAACTCTATATCCATTAGGATTGAACGCTGAACTAGACCTTAATCCTTTAATACACAGAAAATAATATAATGCTCTGTAGTTGGTATAGGTGTAGTTTATTATTCTTTAACCTAGCATCCTTTATAATATCTATTAATTTTATCTGGAACTGTCTATTTATAAACTCATATTTAATTATTAATTTTAGTAATAGTATATATAGAGGTTTTTTTATAATATGATTTATGTTTATCTATTAAATGTAAATATCAGATATAGATCCACAGCTAATGCCTTTTAAATATGTCCCTTTAAGAAAACTTGGATTAATCAATTAAGACTTTAAAAGGAAGCACCGGACTCACAGGAAACATCTTGAGAAAGGCTCAGAACGAGCTGAAACACGTTGATGTATGATACTATGAGTATCCTGTGAAGGAGGACTGCATACTAAGAAAAAAAGTTTTGCAAAGTTGAACCGCTGCAAAGAAAAGTTTTGCAAGTGAAAGCTGCTATAAGTTTTGCTGCAACAAACAAGTGCTGTAAACGCTGGGAAATTGTATGTGCCGGGAGCGCAATTGTACACAGCTGCCTGAAGTAAAACACTATATAGCTCCGTGTGAACCCTGAGGCTCTAAGGAGGATCTGATAGCCTGGAGACACGCTGCAATAACTAAATGGTGTCATCGGAAGGCAAGTTAACCCAGATCATAGAAGTCGAGGGCCAAAGCAGGGGCGAGAGCAAATGAAATAAAAGGCATAGCAAAAGAATCAGTGTTTATATGACCGAAGTACAACAGCAGTAAGGACTGATAATCTGTTCATAGTTTTTGGGAACAGCAACAGTATATAATGTATATAAAGCACTTTATATTGTGACATTCATATTTGGATACAATTAAGAAGATAAACCGTAACAATTTTGAATTGAATAGCAATGTTAATTCAAGTTTCCTATTGGCCAATATAGGACACGTGATCTCTAAGGGGAATATAAGTGATTGTGTAGTGTGAAGAGAGAGTATTATATCACTATATAATTGTGTTTATTATCTGAAGCATTTTATGTGTTTTTTTTTTGTTTTTTTTTGAAAAATTCTTTTTATTGAGGTTGAAGGAAATGTAACATACAATAGTCCATCCGCACAGGTTAAATACAAAATATAATGTCACAATAAAAGTTTAGAGCAGTAGATATAGATTATCCTATTCAATAGCTAATGTTAAATAATGATAGAGTGATAATTATAACGATGAAGAATAACCTGTGCAAAGGTATAAAGGACCTATTTTTCTATAAATCAAGCACTACTAAGTATAACAAACATATTGCAAAATAAGTATATAAATTAGGAAAACCTATTGTTGGGGTATATAGAGTATAGATGGTTCAAAGGTTAAGGGAGATTAGTCACCTCTGTTGAATGGGAACTCAAGGGTAAAATATGCAACAAATATACTTATATGCGGAAATGGGTAGTGGTATGGTTTGGGAGGGGAGGGGAAGATCAGTGGTCCGGAGCCACTTTTAATTTGGGGGGAAGGGGGGGGGCAAGCCAACATGATAGGAATATATTATGTAGGCAAGGATTACTCAAAACATTATAGCTACATTACAAAGGTAAAGGACCTAGTCAATAAAACAACATGAACAATAGGATAGGAGAATTCCATTACAGGTGATGAACATGAAGGGCTTAAGGGGGAGAACAGATATCTAGTATCAGTAATATGTTTTAAGTAATGTTCTCCTTAATATGTAGTAACTAGGCTGTTGCAGTGTAATAAGGATCTAGTAGTAAGTGTAACAAGAGAGATTATTATTCTCTAGGGTCCCAGCTGTAGACCCCAAAACATAACACTTATAACTCTAATAAATCTAGACCTGGTTTATCAGCCTCCTTCACGGATCTTTGGACACCCCTATGTGAGATGCCCTAAATATAGATATGTAGATATCATACTATCTGTACTCGTCAGCTATGAGGGTGTTTGGGAGGGTATACTACTATGATAGTAAGCTACATTTTCCCATAAGGGGATTAGCATATAGACATGCTCCAATGTGCAGTTCTGTAGTAATAGGGAAACTCATAGTAGGATATGACTTATGGTAAAGAGCTGCTAATTACGAGGCTTGGTATGTAGGGCATCTAAATAAAAAGGTGTTCATCAGATGTTCAGCATATAAGTGACCCAGAGGAGACGAGTAAACATTAAAGAGTAAGGGATAATGACGGAATTATGAATTTAGTCATAAACAGAGAACATTGAGAGATATAGTAGCATATTAAATAAATAGATCAATAGTATATTATATTATTGATTTGTATACTACAATAGTATGTATGAGGTTCGCTACATTAGATCTTAAGATGGTTCATTTTAAATAGTCCTGTAAACATAAACTTAGCCTATTAAAATTTTATATTTTTCCTTTAGCTAGCCCAAGGTGAAATAAGTCATAGTGTGGTTTTAAAGCTTAATTGTGCATTAGATGTTTTGTATATAAAATATAATGGAGTTTACCGGGAGGTCTAAACTACAAAAGACATGAAAACATAAGGCTAATCATTTACGCTCTGTGTAGAATCAGGTCTAGGAGTTATAAATATAAAGAAGAAGAAACACTATAGGGGAGTTTCCCTACATGTACAGTGTAGGTAGTGTTATAAGGGAACTATGAATCACACACTTGTAGTCTTGTAATAAGATAAGACTTTAACATGAAATATATAACTGTAAATAAGGTAGACTAAGATGTTTCGCCATTACACATCTATGGGATTTATATGTACATTTTGAATATAGAGTTTAGTTTAACTTGTAAAACATGACCAAGAACAAAAATCAGATTGGCATATAAGAAACGTTAAAGTGGGATGGTTGTCCGTGTAAAGTAAATGAAGCACTGTAGTGAGGGACCCAATATTTGCTTATACAGCTCTCACTAGGGTACTCCTATAGGATGGTCTAGTAATAACTTAAAGTAGAAGACAAGGCTGTGAGCATATCCCAGAGCTCCCTTCTCTACCACTAGATATAAACTTTTAGGAACAGAGTAAACAGCAAACATGTAAATTAAGTAATTGTAAAGAGAGTACCTCTGTAGAAACCTAAAATGGAAATAACAAAGGTGGGTTGATTAGCAACAAAACAACTGATTGTCAGAACACATTTTCATCCAAACATATGTAAGCAGAGGGTGCCAAATAACATTTCAAACATACAGTTGTCATACTACTGGCTTCTCATGTTAGTGATGAACATATTATCATTAGAGATAGTTAATAACCAAAATAAACATATATTAGCTCTCAGCTATAGTATAATAAGTTTGGGATATTTTTCCCTACATTAAATGCAGTAAAGATAGTGAAAGACAAAACCAAACTGAGAAATGCAATTGACTAGAGATAAACAAAACAGTGTTTTTAGATTAATTCCGGTTTCTTAGTCTAAGTAATCCTGAGATGGGGTAATTGATAGGATAAAGTTAGCCCACTCCTGCCTTATAGAGCTTAAGCCTCAAAAGGGTGGTACACTTTGATGGCTGCAAAGCTGGGAAATCTCCCTCCAGTAATCGCCAAGGGCTAATTGGGCCATGTGGTGCCTTTAGTGTACTTGATAGGTTTCTGAGTGTAAGTGGCTGCACGCTTGTAACTACCATGTTTCAGGGCCACATATAAGTTAGGAGTTTCCACTCGCACAACAAAGCTGTGGTTGACAGTTCCAGGACTCACTCACCGGCAAACAGAACAGAACAGGTCCCATAGCGCATAGGACTGAAGATCTGGGTGTTCCCCCTGCCGCAGAAGATAGATGCACACCATACACCAGCTTGGGCCATGGGGGATAGATACCAGACAGGCTTGTCCCGCTTGGTGAGGTGCATGCCGTGGAGGCCATAAGGTAGGTTCCTTCACTGTCTCCCCAATGTTCATAGGGTTGCAGGGGGGGAAGTGCATGGTGTAACTCTGCAATCTTTAAATTGGTAGGACCGTGCAATAGCATCTGTTGTGGCTATCGGTCAGAGTCAGGTGCTGTGAGAGCTTCAGATAGGCCTGCTGGTGAGATCTGACTGGAGGCTTCCAGAATAGGACGGCTGGATATGGACCTTAAGGTGAGTCTAAGTTCAATCTGGTAATAGTCAAGGCGGGAGCTGAGCTCGGTCAGTGCGCTTATAAGATCCATTTCTTCTGAGAGAGGTGTTGTCGCCGAATATGCAGGGATATATGAGGCACAATGGTCACTCCATTATAAGTTATGTGCCTGTTCCCACTGTAAGCTGTGAGTTGCAAGTAAGTATAGCACTCCTTATCCTCATTGCCTAGAAAGAGATGGTAATGCAGTAACTCTTGACGCACAATGTATGAGAAAGCCTCCTGGGCTGAAGAGTTGGTAG
>NC_069501.1:320727345-320729845 GCF_027579735.1 Bombina bombina
CTACACTTAAGCTACAATTAACTCTACAAGCTGCCTACATGCTCCTTAATTAACCCCTTCACTGCTGGGCATAAAACACGTGTGGTGCACAGTGGCATTTAGCAGCCTTCTAATTACCAAAAAGCAATGCCAAAGTCATATCAGTCTGCTATTTCTGAAGAAAGGGGATCCCAGAGAAGCATTTACCACCATTTATGCCATAATTGCATAAGTTGTTTGTAAATAATTTCTGTGAGAAACCTAAAGTTTGTGAAAAAGTGAACAATTTTTTTTTATTTGATCACATTTGGCAGTGAAATGGTGGCATTAAATATACCAAAATGGGCCTAGATCAATACTTTGGGTTGTCTACTACACTACACTTAAGCTAAAATTAACTCTACAAGCTCCCTACATGCTCCCTAATTAACCCCTTCACTGCTGGGCATAAAACACGTGTGGTGCGCAGTGGCATTTAGCAGCCTTCTAATTACCAAAAAGCAACGCCAAAACCATATAAGTCTGCTGTAATGGCATGTCTGGCACACAGTGTTGGGTCAAGGGTCCATCTGACCACTGATACCTGGTCTGCAAAGCATGGTCAGGGCAGGTATATCACCTACACTGCGCACTGTGAAGGGGGCGTAACCCTTACACTACCTGATTGATACAACATCATACCTGATATTTTAAAGCACGTTATTCCAAACAATTTAGGAATGTTAGGTGATTTATGCCCTTTATGGATTAAAACCAGACTCTGCATCAACTATGTAATTTTCCATGGGAGTTTTGCCATGGTTCCCCCTCCGGCATGCCACAGTCCAGGTGTTAGTCCCCTTGAAACAACTTTTCCATCACTATTGTGGCCAGAAAGAGTCCCTGTGGGTTTTAAAATTCACCTGCCTATTAAAGTCTATGGCGGTTCGCCCAGTTTCCCCGGTTTGCGAACTTTTGCGGAAGTTAGCGTTCGCCGTTCGCGAACCCAAAATGTTATGTTTGCAACATCTTTACACTGTCAGAAAAAAGGGTACGGTTGGGGTCCGTTTGTGAACACTTAGGGTACAACTGCTGTGGTTGTACCCTCAATGGATCATAATTACACCTTAAGGAACTAATATGTACCATTTAGCGGTAAATAAGGTACAAATATGTTTCCAACTGTCAAAGGGTCCATGTCTGTACCATTTAATCCCCCCAAAAAGGTACAATCACTTGTGTGACTAAAAGGTTGAGGGGGATGGGTGCTTCAAGGCTGCTAAACCCTGCAAGTCCATATCATTTGTACAGCTCAATTATTCATATTCACATAACTGGCAGTCACCCAAAATGAATGCAACATACATGTTGTACAGCAAAATAATTATGTTCAATTGTTGTTGGTAATATGCAAGAAGTGGGCAAAGCAAAAAAAAAATACTTAAAGGGACAGTCTACACCAGAATTGTTATTGTTTAAAAAGATGGATAATCCCTTTATTACCCATTCCCCAGTTTTGCATAATAAACACAGTTCTATTAATATACTTTATATCTCTGTAATTACCTTGTATATAAGCCTCTGCAGACTGCCCCTTTATCTCAGTGCTTTTGACAGGCATGCAGTTTAGCCAATCAGTGCAGACTTCTAAATAACTACATGGGAGTGAGCATATTGTTATCTATATGACACACAAACTAGTACTGTCTAACTGTGAAAAACTTTCAAAATGCTCTGAGCTAAGAGGCGGTTTTCAATGGATTAGAAATCAGTTTGAGCCTAGCTAGGTTTAGATTTTCAAAAATACCACCAAGGGAACAAAGCATATTAAGTGATAAAAGTCAATTGGAAAGTTGTTTAAATTTTCATGCCCTATCTGAATCATGAAAGTTTAATTTTGACTAGACTGTCCCTTTAATAACCCATATATTCAATGATACTGTGCTGCTGGTTCTAAATAGCAAACAAGCACTTAACATTTTAATGTTTATATTTAGAGCATCAATATGTTAACTCTTAAACATAAAGCAAATATATTAACTAAAAGTACAAAGAAAAAAAAATGTTTTAAACTCTATAAAATAAACAAGAGCTGTTTAAGAACCAGTTTTTAAAAAAATAAAATAAAATTGTAACCGTTCCCCAGTCGCATACTTGGACATTGTGTGACATGCCATAGCGCCATCTGTTGGTTGAAAGTTCCTTGACATGTGTAACACAGCTCTTTCTATTGGTAGAATGTTCATCACCAAAGTGTGTACTAGGAAAATAGACTAATTTGCATATATTTTGCATAGAGTGACAATTCAATGTATGGTTGTGAGTTTTATCGTTTATCCCTCTCCCGAATCCCCCTTCTTTTCGCTAGAGTTATATTTTATTATTACGTTGTTTTCTATATGTTTTCTATATATTTATGTTTTATGTGGCATGTCATCCTAAATTAAATGGGGTGTTTTTAGAGTCTAGTACAGAGTGATAGGAAAAACATTGAGTAGTTATTTTTGGAACTGGTTGTTTAGCCTGGCTATTTCAGTTAGTT